>NC_091470.1:184260547-184503047 GCF_036971445.1 Narcine bancroftii
TGGACATCAAACGATGATTTCATCTGATCCTGGGATTAAGACAGTATGAAAATCTTAAACCTGCAAACACTATTAAAAAAAACCTGATATTTTTTCTGAACATACATAAACTGAACACAGCCACTGGAATCTTGAGCAAACAAAGAGCTGCTAGAGAAACTCAGCAGGTTGGGCAGCATCCATGGGTAGAAAAGATCAGTCAACGTTTTGGATTGAGACCTCATAAAGAATGCCGGTGGTATTCAAGGGGAAAGAGGGTGGGGAGGGTCTAAGAGATTATGTGAAAGACGGGAGGGGGAGAGAGATGGCGGTGGGGGAGAGAAAGAGAGTACGAGAGAGATACCAAAAGAGAGAGGGAGGGGAGAGACAGTATGAGAGAGACACCAGCAGAGAGATAGGGATGGAGAGAGAGAAGAGACCAGCAGAGAGAGGGAGAGAGAGAGAGATAGGGAGGGATAGAGAGAAAGAGAGAGGGGAGGGAGACCACAGAAAGTGAGAGAGGGAGAGAGAGGGGAGGGAGACCAGCAGAAAGTGAGAGAGAGTGAGAGACCAGCACAGAGTGAGAGACCAGCAGAGAGAGAGATAGGGAGGGAGAAAGAGGGTAGAGACCAACAGAGAGTGGGAGTGTGTGTCTTTGAAAGAGAGAGAGAGAGAGGGGGGGGGGGGGGAGACCAGAAGAAAGAGAGGGGGGGGGAAAGAAAGACCAGCAGAGAGAAAGAGAGAGAGCACAATTTGCAAAGGCAGTAAGTGTGGGAGTTGGTGCAGAAGAGATGGAAGTGGGAATTAACTGCAATTAGTCTGGTACAAGAGGAGGTCCATGGGGGGGGGGGGGGGTTGTCACCATGAGTTGCTGCACTCCCCTAGTGATGCCACTGAGGCGAAGGAACAAGTTTTGTACTTTCTACCCATATTTAATGTTTATTTTTATTACCTTGTAAGTTTGAGCAGCTTCATTAATCGACATGAAACGATGGCCCCCATGTTCTGGAGCCGCTACACACTTCAGACAGATCAATTGCTTGTCAGTTTCACAGAAGAGCACCCCTTCCTCCTGATGTTCCTCACACTGAAACTTGCCTCCCTTCTGTTCGGAAGAAGGGTTTAAGTTACGAGCTTTCTCGGCCAGGCTCGCCAAGGCTCGGTTCACCCTGAGCTTTCTGTCCGGGAACACCTCCTTGCATTCCGGGCACAAGTTCCTCTCGTCCCTCTCCCACAGCTCGGTGACGCAGGAGTGGCAGAAATTGTGGCCGCATTCCAGCGAAACCGGGTCGACGAAGTAGTCGAGGCAGATGGAGCAGTTTAAAACCTGGGTGAACGTCTCAGACATCTACCCAGTCGCTTCCTCCCCGTTCGACTTGAACTTGCCTTGAATTCGCAGGATGCTTCTGTGGCCTCCTCGGGGAGTGGTGGGGGTGATACGCGGAGAAACAGAGTTGGCTGCCTTTACGCGTCTGGAATTACTGGCAGGGCAAAGTTCCATGGAACAGTGGGGTGGGGGCGGAGGTGGAATCAAGTGGAACGTGATCGTCTGCAGAGACACTGAGACTGCAGTAAAAACGCAGAAACACTGAGGAACTCAGCGTCCATAGAAGGTCAAAATCTTAACTTTCCATTTATTTATTCTCTTTGCCATTAAAAAAAATCATAACAAATAACGGAGCCTCCACGTCGATGTCAATCACCAAGAAGGCTCGCCAGTGGAGTGTCTGAGGAGATTCAGTAGGTCACTGAAGGCTCTCCTACACTTCTATAGGTAGCATTCCGGCTGTCGTATCACCGCTGTTCTAACAAACTTAGTTGTAAAAAGAGTGATTATTTGGCTGTGTCCTTTTAGCACCTACTCTAATCTTGATTAAATGGAATTGTCCCTTGTGTTTTCTAATAGAATAAAGTAATCTGCGTCGTTTGGAGATGTTTAACTTGTTCTGTTACTTAAGACACCGGAGAAAATCACTGTTATCACACTCAGGACAAGGATGTACTCCAGAGGGTCATTGGGAAAAGGTACAGGAGCCTAAAGACAAGTACCCAGCGGCACAAGGATCCCTCTGCCATCAGATTCCTGAACGATCAATGAACCAAAGACACTGCCTGACTTTTTGTGCAATTTTTAAAATATAGTAATATTGTAAGACGGTTATAATATTAATGTTTGTTCTATGAATTTCACGAGTTATTTATGACAATAAATTCTGATTCCTCCCCCTGCCCTTTCTTCCCCAACCTCATGAGTCTGCGCCGCCCAATTTACACCCCATTAACCGGTACCGTTTCGAACGGTGGAGGTGGGCACAATAACTCATTGCCGGGGGGGGTGGGGGGAGAAGCCCCGCGAAAACCACTCCATGATGCCGACCCTGCCAGCCACCGGGCTTCGAATCCGGTGCTGTCTGTGAGGAGATCGTGCGTCTTCCCCGTGTCTGCGTGGGCTTCGTCCGGGTGCTCTGGTTTCCTCCCGTCCTCTAAAATGTCCTGGGGTTGTAGATTAATTGGGCAGCACGGATTTGTGGGCCAAAAGGGCCTTTTACCAGACTGGAGGTCTAAATAAATACATTGGATTTGATAAGAGGAAAGGTGAGAGTTGATTTTGGCTCTGAGAGAGAGGGGCCGGAGATGGGCGAAAGAAGGGGGGGGATGTTTTAACAGAAACCAGACAGGTTGATAAAAGATGTTAATTGGATTTGATAAGGGGCGAGGTGTCTGTGGAAAAGGAAACAGAGGGAAAAGGGGGAGGGCCAGAGCTGGGGGAAGAAGTGAGGGGCAGCGGGGTGAACGGAAACCGGACAAGTCGATGTTAATACCACCTGATCGAAGGGGTCCAGACGGAAGACGAGGTGTTGCTCCACCAACATGTGGGTGGTCTCAGTCCGGCACGAAACCACGGGCAGACACGTCAGACAGGGGAATGAAATGGGAGGACCCCCCCCCACCCACCACCACCGCTATCGCGATGGCAGGAGCGCTCAGCGGAGCGCTCTCCCGGTCTGCAGCCGGCTCTCCGATGCAGCGGGGCCCTCAACGGGAGGTAGTAGGTGAGACCTGGAGGAATGAGAGAAGGGGGGCAGGAGAGAAGGGGGGGCAGGAGAGAAGGGGGGGCAGGAGAGAAGGGGGGGCAGGAGAGAAGGGGGGGCAGGAGAGAAGGGGGGGGGGCAGGAGAGAAGGGGGGAGGTCGGAGAATTCAAAGGGGGTCCGTGCGGCTGCAGAAGCCGCGGGAGCGCTGGCGGCGAATCCACAGACACTCGGTGTCTCTGAAGGGAGACTTATTTTGTTTGGGGCGCTAGGCAATGCTCACGGTAACTTACGGCATGCAGAAGGAAATTTTGTCTAATATTACAGTTTATGTATGATCCATGACATTAAATGAATCTTTAATTTCCAGCGCCCTTTGCTTATTCTGAATTTCCTGTCTCCCCCCGACCCGCAGTGATTCAACTGGGGATGAATTCAGACTCAATAAAAATGACCTACAATCCATCTGGTGGACAAACCCACCATCTCCACCCCAGCACCATCGACGGAGGCACCTGCTCGCTCTCCATTCAGTCACCAGTTCCCTCCCTCACTTTGAGGACCCTTTCAAGTTGCCCCGTTAAATGGGGTTAACCTGGCCCGGCTACCCGGGGCGGGAGGGGAATGGCGCCATCTGAAAGGTTCCCTCGAAATCGACCCGGGTCCTAGACCGACCTCGGAGGTGTTCTCTGCGAGGCCGGGGGAAATCTTAGCTCCTCCGCCGATTTGAAAGGACCAATGTAACGTCTAACAAGGAAGCGCCGTTGGCTGCAGAAGAGGAGCATCAATCTCATGAAGAGATGGAGTTTTTCAGTCTCCCCACAAACCTCGTCCTTTATACAATAACTCAATGAAGAATAAATGAGGAATTCAGATTTAATTGTACTGTGTATTTTTTAAAATTGAGACTTGATGTAAGGTTAATGTTTGCAGATGTTTGTTGCATGAGAATTACCCCAGGGTTGCAAATTTCCCCGTCAAGTGTGCGATCCCTCCTGATTTGTTCCTGTGGAAGGGGAGGGAAAAATGAATGGGATCCCATAGCAAGTGCAGATTGGGAAGTGAGGACAAGAGGGACCCTGACAAAACGAAACCCTTCCTGTCCCATAACCCTCTATTTTTTTTCTTCCATCCATGTGCTGGTTTAAGAATCTCTTAAATGCCCCTAATGTTCCAGGCTCTACCACCACCCCTGGCAAGGCATTCCAGGCACCCACAACTCTCTGTGTAAAAACAAAAGTACTCCCAAAACCTCCCTCCCTTCACTTTGTGTAGATAGACGCAGTGAAAGAATTAAAATCTCAAATTTCAGTCACTATTTTGCTCATCTCACATTTATTGAATATTTACATTGGCTTTATTTTCTGGGATTGTTGGGTTTAAAAAGGTGAATTTGGACTCTTTTAACTTGAACCTTTTGTCACCATTGTTCCTCTACCCTCGGCCACTGATTCCCGCTCAGGACGCCAGTCCTGGGACCTGAACCTTTCACAGATCCGGAGGGGATCCAGAGCAGATTCTCAACCAGTTTCCTTCCCTGGTGTGGAAGAAAGGGTAAAGTTTCCCTGTGAATTCACACCCAGTGAAGGTGTGGAGATGGGACCCAGTGTTGGCATTGTAAAATGAAATGGTTCCGGACTCGTAACTGAGATAAACTCCCACCCTCCCAGGGATGGGAACGGCAGGGAGACGGGATCGAGGGGAGTTGTTTGCCTGGAGCTCCTCATTCGACTGCCCAATGCTCCAGACTCCAGTCTCTGGGGTCAGGGGGCCACGTCCCTCCCTCTCCACAGACTCTGCGGCGACTCCCAGACACCAGCTCCGATTCTCCGAAACCTCCACCTCCCAGTAATGTCTCCCCGAGGTGAATCCCTCTGACCCCAGAGAACAAGGCAGGCCCGTAAACCTCTTCCCGGTGTCAGGGAGATCCCTCCAAGTCCAGGTCCATCTCACGCTCTTCCGATCCTCAGATACCTCGAGCTCTGGATGCACTGTGTCCACATCCAAGGTGACAAATGCTGTGGGGAGGAAGAGAAGGAGAGAGAGGAAAAAAAAGGGAGCACATTCTTTAAGGGGTCTGTTACTGTCAGAATCAGAATTTCTTGTTATGAACATGTCATTATGAAATTCATGGTTTTGTGGCAGCAGGCTCCTGGACCTTTTCCCTGATGGTAGCAGAGTGAAGGGGGCCCGGCCTGGGTGGGGCTCCTTAAGGATGGAGGTGGCTTTCTTATGACCCCGCCTCTTGTGGATATACCTGTCATGTCGCCGGCCGAGTTACAACCCTCTGGAGTTTTTTTATTTCCTTGCCCTGGGCATTGGCACCTCTGGTCCAGACAGTGATGCAACCCAACTGCATGCATCTGTCAAGGTTTTAGAGAATCTTTGGTGACATACTGAAAAACTCCTCACAAAAGTATAGCAACTGTGTCTCTAAATGTAAATTTAAAAAAAACCCTCTATACCAGTGGTTCTCAACCTTTTACATAATCCTTAGGCGTTGGTGCTCTGTGATAAGTAAGGGATTGCTTAAGGTGGGATGTGAGTGGGAAGGGAAGGTTGAGAATCCCTGCTCTTGACCCAATTGTTACTGAAATATTTTGCTTGAGAAAAGTTGTCATTGGCCCATTTCCTTTGGAGCTCTGAAATCGTGAACATAACAAGTCCATTAAGGACGATTCAAACTTTTTCTTTCCACCCACATTCCACCTTACTAATCAGAGCACTGGTGGCATAGGGATCACTTAAAGTGAGATGTGAGTGGAAAGTAAAAGGTTGACAACCACTGTTATATACAAATAAAAAGTAAATGTTGTTTCTTATATACAAGTGTCTTGGAGGGTCAGTGTGGACAGTTCCTTTGATCGTTCAGTGTTCTCACTGAAGCTGTCCCTCAGCCTAGTGGTGCTGGCCCCGATCCTCCTGTATCTCTTATTCAATGGGAGCCGCTGAAAGCTGCTGTGTGTGCGGGGGGGGGGGGGGGGGGGGGCGGGCGGGAAGAGAGGGGTCCTCAGCAATTTTGGGCGCCCTTTTTGGACAATTATCCCACATCAGTGGAGGGGAGGGAGACTCTCTGCCACTCTTGTGGTCCTGTGGTTTGTCGTCCGATCTATTTCTCTGAAGTGACCGTACCCAGACTGTGAGGCAGACGGCCAAGATGTTCTTGATAGAGCTCCTGTAAAATGTTGACATGATGGCAGCCGGTGGCCTTGCCCGTCTCAGTCTTCTCAATCGCTCTTGACAAGTGAGGAGATGTTGAGTGTCCATGATAGACCATTTGTTACATGAGCTCCAAGGAACTTGGTGCTCTCCTCTCTCTCCACTACTGATGTGTAGAGAAGGGTGGTCATTCCTGGGCCTTCTGAACCTCACGATCATACCCTTCATCTTGCCCACGTTGAGATTTGGGTTGTTACTTCTGCCCCATGCCCCAAGATGTTCTACCTCTTTTCTGCAGCGCAACTCATCGCGGTTGCTGTCGAGACCGACCCCCTGCCCGGTCGTCCGCAAACTGTCAGAGCTAGATCCTGCGATGGAGTCGTGGGTCAATCGCATGAGCGGGAGTGGGCTGAGCATGCCAGAGCTCAGCGTGACAGTGCTCAATGCTCCTCTGCTGACCTGGATAGACTGTGGTGCATGAACATTTGATGGAACAGTTTTTAAGTGAAATAAATTATGCAATTTTAGAACATTTACCAGGTTGCAGCTCCTCAAGGATTTCACTCAAAGCTGTGGAAGGTGGAAGACCATTGGATTTTTCCGCAGTCAGGGTGCAACCTGTGGCTGAACTTGACAACTCTTTCCCAATCCTGCAAGCATAGAACATTGAATGTTACCGCAAGCCCTTCAGCCCATGATGTTCTGCAGACCCAGGTCAACCTGTTTCACAATAATCGAATCCTTTTCTACATCACACCAATAACCCTCTATTTTTCTTCCACTGATGTGCCTATCTGAGAGTTTCAGCCTCCACCTTCACCCCTGGAAATGCTTTCCCTGTACCCCACCTCACTCCCTGTGAGGGGGGGGGGTGAGGGAGGGAGAGAAGGGGGGGGGGGAAAGGGAGAAAATGACACTGTGTATATTCAAGAGGTAAATGTCTGTATGTATTTTGGTCAGTATGGTTCATAGTGTGAAAAATAAAAAAATGTTTAAAAAACTTTCTTCCACTCAGTCCAAAGGGATGCCTGCTGGTAACTACCATTGTTACATCAGGTGAAAGGTGGTACAACTTGGCCTAAGCCTCTCCTAATTTATCTCCACGACCCTTCGTCATTCCAAAGAGAAAAGCCTTCGCTCGGTCAGTCCTGCTTTGTAAGGATCCGTCCTCAAATCCAAGCAATGTCCTGGTCAATCCCCTCCCCCGCAGCTTCCACATCCTTCCGTGTAGCGAGGCAACTAGAATGGCCCACCTGAGGCACAAAGTTGCTGAAACCGAAGGCTTTTCTTTGTAAGAGATGGACAGCGTTCCTGTGCTGGACGCTCATGCTGATCTGGCCTCGAACTGGGGGCAGGCTTTTCGGGGAATCACGAGCCAGCCAGTGAGAGCAGGGTCAACCCGGAAAGGTCCTGCTACTTATATATGACAAATATGTATGACAGTGGCTTCATGATTACCTCCCGAGTGTTGTCTGGCCAGAGTTTTAAATTTAGACACAAGAGCCCATTCCACCTGATTTACACCCAATTAACCTGCAACCTCCAGTACATTTTGAATGGTGGGAGGAGACCGGAGACCCCTCCTCCCCATACCCCCCAGGAGGAAACCCACCCAGACACTTGGAGAATGTACAAACTCCTTTGCAGATAGCGCTGGATTCAAACCCAACGGTGCAGCTTCCATACAGCCACGAATGATCTCTTGGCTCTTGAACCCGATCCCCTGACTGATGATGTCCAGAATACCCTGCTGCTCCTGAGCCACCCTGTCAAATTCAGTGGAAACCTTGAGGGAATCTATCGACTTGTGCTCCAAAATCCTTCTGTTTCTCCACTCTGTGAAGAATCTTGCCACTGACCATGTACTTTGTGGGCTCTAAGCTGAAGAAAATAGAATAGCGAAGAGTTTCAGTAAAAAAAAATGTCTTACCTTCTCTTCTGCTGGGAATCCCCCTGGAATAAAAGAAACACAAATAAGTCCAAAGCGTCCATATCCAGTCAGCGGGAATTGCCACGAGCTGCTGACAATCACAGAGCACAACTTGAAAGGCGATGCAACAGGTGGACAGATGCAGGGCTGAGAAGGGATTAGAAGATCATGTCGCAAAGTGTGATGAGCCCAGAATGCCACCTTGGGTGGCAAGGATGAGATGGGCCAAAGGGCCTGTATGTCTCAACAACTGTGACTCTCAAATGGTACAGGGAAGGAGTTTTCTCCACCCACCTTCTGCCACACATCAACGAGAGAGTGGGGAGCACCAAGTTCCTTGGAGTCCATCGTGGACACCCAACATCTCCTCACTTTGTCAGAAAGAGTGACTGGACTTCCTGAGAAGACTGAAGCGGGCAAGGCTACCGGCCACCAGTATGTCAACCTTCTACGGGAGCTCAGTCCAGAGCGTCCTGGCTGGCTGCATCACACGGCTCAGTTAACCTCCTGCTGAAGGCATCACTTGGGGGGAGGGGGGGGTGCGGACCGCACCGGGTGACACTCAATAACCAAAATGACTGACTATAAAACTTTTGTACAGTATTTCAGCACAATTCTTTTTTAGAAAAACATTTCTGTCGTTAGTTATAGCAACAAAAACATTTTTTCATCAGGCCAGCTGACATATATCAATGCACCTACAAGTCTAAAACCCAATGCTCATTTACTTTTAATGCACTCCGGTCAGAGCGGTTGTTATGACCCAATGATGACGACGCTTCTTATCCCGTGGTTTCATCTGCACAAGCAAGCGCTGTTGTTTTTGTTGCTGCTGTGCATACAATATTGTAATTTAAAGAGGTAATTTAAATTTTGCTAGTTGTTTATCTCACGACTACATTCAGTGAAATACAGGAATTACGATTTATGAATAACGTTAGTTCAAGACACATGACAAAGGATTCCTTATGGTCTCGTAGGGGAGGAGGTCCATTGTGGGGGGGGGGGGGGAGCGGTGTGACACCCTGAGTTACCACACTGGGTAACATCAACCCTAATGTCACCACTGTTTTGAACCCCTCATCCACCTGTACTGCTCGACCTCTCCCCGTAGCTCAGGCCTCCCACCCCCATGTCCCCGTAAATCCTCTCTGCACCCTCTCCAGCTTGTCGTTTCTCTTGCAGCTCGGTGACCAAAGCTGAACACAATAGTTCAAACAGGGCCTCACCGATGTCTTGCCTAACTCCACAGTGGTCTCGATACGCTGGTCAACGAGGGCCTTTCTGACCACCTGCCTGTGTTTTAGTAAGACAGAAATTCCCGTTATCTGGAATTCGAGTGACTGGCAACCCCAAACAACTGGCAAAAACAAACTGAGGAAATAAATAATAAAAAAAATCAATAAGAATAAATCAAAATGCAACATTGTAAAGTGTTCTCCAAAGCCACATACAACTCCTTGGTGAAAATGGCAGCAAACATTCAGCCAAAAGAGCAACCTGGTCATTCCCCGCCAATGGTAGCTGTTTGCATTTGAATAAAATGGTGGTGCCCGGGATGAAGAGCTGGCAGTTGCCGCTCGCTGATGGGGGTGGGTGACTCTCCCAAAGTGTTTCCCTATCACTGCCAGGTAAGAATCTTTATCTTTATTAGTATTAAGAGGCTTTATCTGTCAATTTGGTGGAGGGGGGGGGGGTGGTAATTACGATGGCGGTATGGTTAGGGCGATGATGTTACAGCGCCAGAGACTGGGGTTTAAAGTAAAACTTTACATAATTAAGGATGACAAAGATTTTTTTTAAAAATTACATTTTGCACTATCTTTTGCCTTTCTAACTTAATGCTGGTGCCTGAGTGAATCTCAAACAACTGGAAAATTTGCATATCCGGCATCCACAATCCCCTTAGGTGCCAGATACTGGTTTTCTTTACTCTATTTCTTGTTTTCTTTATAAATGAGACCAATCACAAGAGATAAAAGAATATTTTATTGCCATATGTAAGTGAATTTGTCTGCTTTTACTGGGCAAAATGGACATTTAAACGCCTCACCTCAGCTTCCTCTTTCGGCTCCACCTCCTTCTGCATCATTGCGAGTTCCTCCTGAATAGAATTTAGACTTTGCTGAATTTCTTGAAGATTTCTCTCCATTTTATCCACGATGCTCTCCTCTTGTTTCTTCAGATCCCTGATCAACTGCTGCTCTTTTTCAGTGAGCCTCTTGTGAATTTCAGTGAAGACGACCGAGATGTGGGACAACAGAGCACGTGAATGGCCCTGGTAAATAACACGAGGAACATGTAACGCAGGAACACAGAGGAGATCAATCAAATGAGGTGACAGAAAGTCAGAATTTACCTTCATCTTAAAAATTTTCAGCTTTTGCTCCTTCTCCACTTCCAGAATTTTTACGATAAGCTGTGCGAGTTCTTTGAGGGAAGATTTGGCCTGATTCTGGAATACGGAAGATAATAATGGAAACAACAAGTTAAAGGGTCTTCAGGTGATTGAAATACGTTTTACCCAAGACTAAGAAAATTACAGCCCTTCAACCCACAAAGCGGTGCTGACCTATGTCAACCTACTCCACAACAATCTAACCCCAGTGGTTCTCAACCTTTTTCTTTCCACTCACATCCCACTTTAAGCAATCCCTAGGCTGTCGTGCTCTGTGATTAGTAAGGGATTGCTTCAGGCGGGATGTGAATGGGAAGAGAAGGTTGAGAATCACTGCTCTAGACCCAAATGTTACTGAAATATTTTGCAGGAGAAAAATTGTCACTGGCCCATTTCCTTTGAAGTTCTGAAACTGTGCACATGATGAGTCAATGAGGGACGATTCAAACAGTGATTTCCCAACTTTTCTTTCCACCCACATCCCACCTTAAACAATCCCTTAGAGCACACATGTCAAACTCAGGCCCGCAGGCCAAATTTGGTCCGATATAATTATATTTGGCCTGCAAGATCATATCAAATGTGTATTAGTGCTGGCCTGCTGGCCGCCGCGCCAGTATAGTGCATTCACAGCTAATACTACAAATCCCAGAATGCTTTGCAAATGCGTTGGCGCCGGCCCGTCAGCCCGCTAATCGCCCTCACCTCCTCTGTTTACTTTCATTGGCATCTGCGACCTGTCGCCCAACTCACACGTAATAAACCCCCTACGAAAAATGGCCAAACCAAAGACAGGAAACAGGACCTTTCAAGACAGGTGGGAGGGAGACTAGATGTTCATCATTTTAAAAGACAAACCTGTTTGTCATTGAAGCAAGTTGTTATTTTTTTGACTTGTTGGCTTGTGAAAAAAAAATACATTTAAAAGGAGATTAAAAGCTATAGAGAAATATTATTTATTGAATATTTTATTTCTCATTTGTTAATGCTTCTTCTGGAAAGAGTTTAAGCAAAACTATTATTAAACATTTATTTTAATAAGAAAAAGTTTAACATTACCTATGTTGAAAGAAGAGAAAACATGCAGATGTTGTTGAAAATTTTCAATAAATATTTAGTTTGGCCCATGACTTAGTCCAAGTTTTTAAACTTTGGCCCTCTGTGAATTTGAGTTTGACACCCCTGCCTTAGAGCACCGAGGGTACAGACAGTGGTTCTCAACCTTTTCCTTTTCACTTTAAGTATTCCCTATGCCATTGGTGCTCTGTGATTAGCAAGGGATTGCTTAAGGTGGTAGGTGGGTGGAAAGAAAAAGTTTTAATCGTTCTTAATTGACTCGTTATGTGCACGGTTTCCGAACTCCAAAGGAAATGGGCCAATGGCAAAATATTTTAGCAACAATTGTATCTAGAGCAGTGATTCTCAACCTTACCTTCCCACCCACATCTCTCCTGAAGCGATCCCTTACTAATCGCAGAGCACCGACGGCCGAGGGATTACTTAAAGTGGGATGTGAGTGGAAAGAAAAAGGTTGCCTCCCTTCATACCAATATTTTTCTTGCCTCCATGTGCCTGTTTTAAATGCCCCCTATTGTTCCAGCCCCTAACATCACCCCCCCCCCCCCCCCAATAATGCATTCCAGCCACCCACGACTCTGTATAAAGCCCTGAACTTTCCTCCACTCACCTTGTACGTATCAAAGGCTTCTTTAACCGGCAGGAAGCGGTGCTCTCTGTGTTCCAGCGCGTCCCTGCAAATCAGACAGATCAGTTTCTTGTCGGTTTCACAGAACAGCTTCAGCTCCTCCTGGTGCTCCTTGCAGTTAAGTTTCAGTTCCTTCCCTTCTGGATTCAGGTTTAAATTTCGAGCTTTTTCCGCCAGTCTCACTAAGGCCCGATTCAATCTGAGGTTTATTCCCTTAAACTCCTCTCTGCACTCGGGGCAGGAGCTTCTCCCTTCGCCTTCACAACACTGCGTGATACAGGAGCGGCAGAAGTTGTGGCCGCACTCCAGCGACACCGGATCGGTGAAGATGTCCAGGCAGACGGGGCAAATCACCTCCTCGGTCCAACTCTCGACCTGCTCTTTCGAAGCCATGTTAATTTTGAGGCGCTTCCTGGTTCAAAATCCCTTTTAGTTTCGGGGAGGGGGGGGAGTTGGCGAGCTCCTGCAGTCCCGTGATTGACCACTGATCTCTGTCCGTGAACGCACACAATTGTCAGGGGAATCAGAATTTCTTCTCATGAACAAGCCACAAAACTTGGGGCTTTTATCACAGGGCAAACATTTATATTATGACCATCTTAAACATTACTGTAAAAAAAATGCACAAAAATTAAGGTTCATTGATCATTCAGGAATCTGATGGCGCGGGGGTGGGGAGAAGAAGCTGTCCTTGTGCCGCTGAGTGCTGTCTTCAGGCTCCTGTGCCACTGAGTGCTCGTCTTCAGGCTCCTGTACCTGTGCCGCTGAGTGCTTGTCTTCAGGCTCCTGTACCCCTCCGCCTGTGCAGCTGAGTGCTCGTCTTCAGGCTGCTGGACCTTTCCCCCGATGGTAGCAGAGTGAAGAGAACGTGCCCTGTGGGGTGGGGGGTGGGTCTTTGAGGATAGAGGCTGCTCTTTTGACTCGTTGTTGATGCCCTCGGTGGAGTGGAGTCTGGTGCGTGTGATGTCGTAGGCCGAGGTAACAGCCCTCTGGAGTTTATTCTTGTCTTGAGAGTTGGCACCTCCGGACCAGGCAGCAATACCACCGGCTGGAACGCTCTCCACGGTCTGCCTGTAGAAGTTAGAAGTGTCTGAGTGGCCTCAGTGACAGACTGAATCTCCTCCCAGCACCTCACAAAGTGCGGGCCTTCTTCATGATTGGACCTGACTGTGGAACGAGCAGCAAACAGAATTAAGGCATCCTCCCCGGAAAATTGCAGCTCATCTTGCAAGGAGCGGTGGGGGTGGGATAGGGGGAGCAGGCAAACATGTAAAAATGCCTGGATACACTGGACTTTTTCCAAAAGATTTGTTTCCTGAAAAAAAAATGGGGATTAACACAGACAATTTCAAGCCGAACGCAAAGATAATTTCAGATTTGATGCATCATGTAGGAAATTGGAGAAGCATTAAATGAACTTTTATTGAATTTAACATGTTTATTTGCAATAATGAAGCTGACACATTGAGTTAGATCACCTGGCCTAAAAATGTTTTGCCACTGATTTTCATCTGTACTCAGCATCAGATGCCTCTCACGTCAGTGTCCAATAATAGTTGCCCAGTGTTGATGAATCCCAATTGCCCTGATACCACTTTTCTCACAGTCGCAATGTCCTGGTGAAACCTTTCACCATGTTTGTCGCTGACTGCACCAAGATCGGCCAGGGAGACGTAGAAGTTCAACTGGGATGTTGCCCTTCAAAGTTTTGTTAGCTTGACTCATGCTGCCAAGGACCAGAAACAGCCACACACCACTGCACATCAACAATTCTGTAGTGGAGAGCACCTTGGAGTTCCTATCGTGCACACTCAGCCTCTATCAGCAGAGACTGAGAAGACTGAAGCAGGCAAGGCCACCGGCCACCATCATGCCAACCTATAGGAGCTATATCGAGAGTGTCCTGGCCGGCTGCATCACCATGCAGGTATGGTTGCTGCAGAGAAATGGATTGGTGGTCAATCCACGGGACCATAAGAGCGATAGAGAAGATCACTGGAGTCTCCCTCCCCCCACCTCCCGCCATCGACATGATCAACCGGGACCATTGCCTGAAGAAGGCGCGCAAAATCATTGAGGACCCCTCCCACTCCGCACGCAGCATCTACGGGGAATGCTGCTGTCGGAGAGCAGCAAGCCATTATCGAGGACTCACACCAACCAGCACCCGCTCTGTTCTTGCTGATGCCCATCAGGAAAGAGGTATTGGGGCCACAAAACCTGCACCCCCCAGGTTCAGGAAATCCTCCACCATCAGACTCCTCAACCACAAACTCAGAGACTCATTTAAGGACTTTTATTTGTGCACTTTATTGATTTTTTCCCTCTCTGTATTACATGTTTACAAGTGTTTGTTGAGCGTTTTGCATTACCAATAAGAGGTAATTCTGCCGCACACACAGGAATAAAAGAATCTCAGAGTTGTATGTGATGTCATGTATGTACTTGGGCAATAAATCCGAAATAAAGTAATAAATGCAAAAAGAAAGCACACAGTCAGGGTGCATCCCTGGACCATTGCCTGAAGAAGGCATGCAAAATCATTGAGGAACCCTCCCACCCCGCACACAGCATCTACGGGGAACGCTGCTGTCGGAGAGCAGCAAGCCATTATCAAGGACCCACACCACCCAGCGCACACTCTGTTCTCGCTGTTGCCCATCAGGAAAGAGGTATTGGGGCCACAAACACCGCACCCCCCAGATTCGGGAACTCCTCCACCATCAGACTCCTCAACCACAAACTCAGAGACTCATTTAAGGACTTTTATTTGTGCACTTCATTGATTTTTTTACCTCTCTGTATTACATGTTTACAAGTGTATGTTGAGTACAGCCCTTTTTGTATTACCAATAAGAGGTAATTCTGCCGCACCCACAGGAATAAAAGAATCTCAGGGTTGTATGTGATGTTATGTATGTACTTGGGCAATAAATTTGAAATAAAGTAATAAATACATAAAGAAAGCAGGCAGTCAGGGTGCATCCATGGAGCTAATGTTCCAAATCAATGACCTTTCACCTTGGGATGAGTTAGAACCAGCATTTTAGGTCATGCTGAGAGACCCATTGCACTCGAGGCTGACCCTCTTCCCCCTTCCTCCTGTGGAAGGTGTGCGGACTGCAGGAGACTGGCTCAAGCTGGCCGGGGGGTGGGGGGGTACCAGGTATTGGAGCTGGGTCTGCGAGGAGGGCCAAGGGCGCCAAAGGATCCCTGACCATGTTGGAGGGGTGGATCTGAAGCTCGGGTCACCATTGGTTTGGACTGGGCTTCTGGGTGGCTGCGGTAGGTGAATCTATGGACACTCGGCGACTCTGGTGGGAGGGGGATTCTCTTTGCCTTCTCTCCCTCTGACTGTAAGAGGCTCTTCAGACAATTCCTTCCAGTGGTGAATCTGTCTGCCTTACATCAAGCAAATGGGAATTTCGTGTCATATGACACTGTTTTATGAAGATGATAATTGTTACGAACCGTGCGTAACGAGCAGCAATAGTGAATGAACCAGTGTTTAATTTTAAAACACTAATTTTAATTCTAACTCTTAAACTACAGTCTTAACTTTTAAACTATCCTTAACACTAAATCTATCCCCAGCTATGCGAAAGTGTCTGTGTGTGTGTGTCTGTGTGTGAGAGTGTGTGTGTTACACCCAGACCATTGCAGTCCAGGCCAAAATCCAGAAAGATACTTCAGACTTTCAAATTCAGCGTTGAAGTGTAGGCCTTTGAAATTTGATGCCCAGAATTAACGTTGAACTGATGGGAAGACTGGAGTTGTGGCTACTAGACTCACAAATTCTTCTTGCTTTGCCTTTGAATTAATGTCCACCCACATGAGCTGTGGTCACTACACTCCTGGTCCTTCTGTAGGCGAAACTCGAACTGGGCGGCCTCCACGGAGCTTCCAAGACCCTGGCACCGGTCTCTCCAAGTAACTTCACTGTTAGTCACAATCAAAATGAAGCCCTTTGCTTCCCAAAAGGACCCTCCAAACACTGGTCAACCCATCAAAAAGGTCCAGTCATTCACAGAGCCGGCTTTGCTCTGAATTTCACAGAATGGCTGGTCACAAGAGGTGCTGCAAAGAGCTGTTTTCTCTCCAGCTGTCAGAATGGTTCTCCCATTGTAAAATCAGTGTCTTTGCAAATGCATTGAATTCTGGAACAGACTGGGACAAGCCTTCCCTCAGTTCTTCCAACTTATCAAATTATTGCTGGGCTGTGACTTGTGCTTGTGTGTAATGTTAACTGTGACCATTCAGTCCCTCCCATCTATACTCTTCCTTATAATCCCATTTTACTAAAACGGGAGCACATAATACAGTGAATTGAATCCTGAATCCAGGGTTATGGGGAGAAGGCCGGGGAGTGGGACTGAGTGGGTCAGCTCATGATGGAATGGTGAAGTAGACTCAATGGGCCAAATGGCCTCCTTCTGGTCCTTTGCCTTATGCTCTTCTGGTTTAACTGAACCGACTGCAGTGCACCTCACAGTATCTCTCCCTCTCCATCACTCCTCCTGCCAAACAGCCCTTCCAAGTGAGGCAACGTTTCACCTGCGAATCTGCATCCGGTGCTCCCCTGCATCGGATAGACTGGGAGATTGCTGCGCTGCGCACCTTGGCTCTGTCCATCGCCATGGCTGCGGGGATCTCCCAGAGGCTACCCGTCGCAAATCTCTATCCCGTTCCCTCAGCCTGCAAGAACCAAGACCAGCCGAAAATCGGAAGAACTGCACCTCATCTTCCGCCTGGGCTCTCCTGCACCCTAATGGCACCAACATCGACTTCTCTGGCTTTTGTTCAACCCACCCCCCTTCTTCCCTGTCACCTTCTCCCAGCTCAGTATCTCCATTGGTTGGTTTGTGTGCTTCTTGGAGCACAACATCAAGTCCACGTTAAACAAATCCACGCCCAGATGTCCTCGCTTGGTGGGCCACTTTCCAAGATTGGACTCCTAAGTCACTTGAGAGCCCATAGGAACGAAGACCATCATTCTCAACCTCGAGGGAGAGCCGTGATAAATGAGACTCGGACAGAAATATTTTTTTCTCAAAAACATACTTTAATCACAATAAATTAGTTACAGAAAGAGAACCATTCAGTGTCCATTCCCACTCCTATGTTCATACGTTCCCATTTTGTTACATTCGATTCTAATTACACCATTGCCACCCCTGTGTCACCTTGCCACATCTTTCCCTTGGTCTCAGCCCTTCAGTGTGCCCCCTCGGCACGCACTCCTGCAGCCCAGAAGGGGCCAGCCTCCGTGCGCTGAAAGACCGACCGGTTTGGGGCCAGCCAAAGCACGACTTTCACCGAAGTAAAGACGCAAAGCCAGAGAAACTCAGCAGGTCAAGCGGCGTCCATTATATTAGCAAAGATGAGGACATAGGACTGATGTTTTGGGCTTGATCAAGCCCTTCACGGAGTTGACGGTCTTCCAGCGGTTGTGGATGTCTGACTCTGCGTGCGCCCCTGGGTGCAGCCTGTAGATCAGAGAGGCCTCTGTCATGTGGGATCCCCCTTAAATCGCTGGGTAGGAGATTTACCAGGTAGGTCTGGCTGGGATTTGAAAGGTGCATCCTGCACCCACGACCCAGTGATCACTCCTAGGTTAGTGGGGTGCTGGAGATTGAAAGTACCTACTGTCGATTCTGCTTGACCTGGTGAGTGTCTGCAGCACATTTGTGTGTTGTACAAGACAGGAACTCTCTCTCTCTCCCTCTCTCCTCATTCTCTCTCCTCCTTCTCTTTCTCCCCCATTCTCTCTCTCCACAGATGGTAATTTCACTGAATGAGTGTTCAAGAAAAATAAACTTCTTTCATCTGTTAAAACTAATTAAATCTACACCTTGAATTGCAATTCCTTTCTGTTCCACACAGTACACGTTGATAGTTCCAGAGATTTTATTTGCAGGCATATTAGGGTTTTACAATGTGGAATTTGGGGATCTAATGGGAACCTTTTCAGTGCCAACCTGTTGTCAATGGTCAACTTCCTCCACAGACCCTGACATCACTCCAGTCTCAGGACCCAAAATATCAAGATGTCCTAAGCGGGACCGGAGCAGATTCTCAGCCACTTGTTCTCATCCCAAGTTTTGAAGAGGGGATAAAGTTTCCCTGTGAATTTATTCCCAGTGAAGGTGTGGAGATGTGACATGGTTTCGGCACAGTAAAATGAAATGGTCCCGTACTCATATCGCAGATAAATTCCTACCCGCTTGGGGATGGGACTGTCAGGAAGATGGGATCGAGGGGAGGTGTTTATGCAAAATCCGTCAACCCACTGCCCAATGCTCCAAACTCCAGCGTCCGGGATAAGTGGGACCCATCCCTTCTTCTTCACAGACTCTGCGGCGACTCCCAGACACCAGACCTGATTCCCCGACACCTCCACCTCCCAGTAATTTCTGCCCGAGGTGAATCCCTCCTTTCCCAGCGTGCACTCCCAAGCCGTTACCCTTGTTCTGCTGTTGGGGAAACTCAGCGGGGCCTCGATGCATCTCATGCTCTTCCGGCTCTTACACACCTCAAATCCTTTTCTCACTGTTGCCACATCCAGGGTGAGGGGCACTGGCAGAGGGGCAGAAGCAGAGAATTAGAATATACCCTAGTTTCAGAATTTGGTATGTCACGGAAGTTTCAAAAGCTTCAGTCTCAGAATTTATTGTCATGAACAAGTCATGAAATTTGGGGTTTTGCGGCAGTGTCACAGGGCAAACATTCATATTATAACCACCTTACAACATTATTAAAAATAAAAATAGTGCACGAAAAGTGTCTTTGGTCCATCGATCATTCAGGAATCTGATGGCGGAGGGAAAGAAGCTGTCCTTGTGCCGCTGAGTGCTCGTTTTCAGGCTCCTGGACCTTTTCCGTGAGTTTTTTCTTGTCCTGAGACCCAGTTTTCATCGATGGCTCGGCAGTAGAAAGGGTCAAGAACTTCAAATTCCTGGGGGGAGTTCAACATCCCTGATGATCTGTCCTGGAGCCTCCACGTCGATGCATTCACGAAGAAGGCTCGCCAGCGGCTAAACCCTATGAGGTGCCCGGCATCACTGAAAACTCTCAAAAATTTCAACAAGTGGACTGTGGAGAGCCTTCTGACCGGTCGCATCACTGCCTGGTACGGAGGCAGGAATAAACTCCAGAGGGGTTGGTAATTCAGCCTGCGACATCACAGGCACCAGACTCCACTCCATCGAGGACCTCGACACGAGGCGGTGTCTTAAAAAAGCAGCCTCTATCCTCAAAAGACCCCCCACCACCCCAGGCCGGGCCCTCTTCACTCTGCAACCATCGGGGAAAAAGGTCCAGGAGCCTAAAGACAAGCACTTAGCGGCACAGGGACAGCTTCTTCCCCTCCGCCATCAGATTCCTGAACAATCAATGAACCAAGGACACTGCTTGACTTATGGTGCACTATTCATTTCACTTTGTTTTACAATAATGTTGTAAGATGGTAATAATATGAATGTTTGCCCTGTGACGCTGCTGCCAAACCCCGAATTTCACCACTTATTCATGACAGTTAAATCTGATTCTGAAAATCTTCTGATAAGATATCGCAACCCGCCCACTGAAATAATTTGATGACCACAGTGAATAGTCGTTAGGCCCAATCAACGCACGCCGTCCATTGTAAGAATATAAGACATTAAGGAGAAGTAGGATCAGAGGTAGGCTCATCAGCCCATCGAGTCTAGTCTGCCATTCCATCATGGGCTGGTCTATTCTCCCACTCAGCCCCTCTCCCCCTCCTTCTTCCCATAACCACTAATACACTGACCATTTACATCTCTGCCTTCAAAGCAGTCAACGGCCTGGCCTCCATGGTAGCAAATTCCTGAGGTTCACCACTCTCTGGCTAAAGGAATTCCTCCGTGACTGTTTTCAAACCTAGACTCTCCCATCACGGGAAATAACTTTGCCATTTCTACTCTGCCCAAGCCGAATTACTTCTATGCGGTTCCGCCCACCCCTCCCCTCCCCTCCCCCCCATTCTTCTCCAAGGAGTCCAGTCCAAGAGCTGTCAAACGCTAATCCCTTCATTCTAATGCCAGTACATCCTTCCGTAAATA
This sequence comes from Narcine bancroftii, assembly GCF_036971445.1. NCBI lineage: Eukaryota > Metazoa > Chordata > Chondrichthyes > Torpediniformes > Narcinidae > Narcine > Narcine bancroftii. Next base: position 184,280,833 of record NC_091470.1, read on the forward strand.
AGGAGGCCTCACCAGTGCTTTCTGATGGGGGGGGGTATTTACTCTTCTTGGGCCTTTGAATGCACGGTGAGCGCAACGCTGTTACAGCCCCAGTGAATACCATGCTGTCGGTAAGCTGTGCCCACCATAGGGTGGCGCTGCCACGCTCCTATTCAGAGGGCATATCGCATGTCAATCAAGGTGAAGACTCAACCCCCCCCACCCCCGAAGCCATCAAGGTGACCCTTGCGATTGGCGCACCCTAAATCACCAGGTGCTGCAGCCTTGACCTTCACCTCGGCTGATCCCTTGCACTTGGCTTCCAAGCCATTGGCCACAGCAGCCAACGGGGCCCAGCCTGCCCTGAGTGATTGTGCCCCCCCCCCACCCCAGTACTACCTGCAGAACTATAAAGGACTATGTGCCCCTTTTGGATTCCTCGTGGCATACAAGTAGCACCTTCCACACTGGGTTGGGGTGAGTCCTGAGGTCAGGTAGCAAGAGCCGTGTTCGTACTGGTCAAGGGGTGGGGTAGCGTAGTATCACCTTGACCCTGACTGTTGAGTGTGTGTATATATGTAATTGCCCCCAGTCTCTGTCGGTTTCTCCCTTGTTATCTGAAGTGTACATTTACCCCCTGCGTATTCTGTATGTGCGTATAGGTTTGTTTAGGATCCCGACCCTGTTGCCCCATTTGCATCCTCAAAATAAACGTGTTTTGTCGATCACAAGAAAAAGGAACAGAAAGAAGGCCATTTGGCCCATCGAGTCTGCTCCCTGAGCTTAACTGCTCCAAGTTCTGGCCTCATGCATGTCCCTCGATACCCTGACTAATTAGATACCTGTCAACTTCCCCTTTGAACTCCCCCCCCAAAAGATCTGGCCTGCACATGGCAACGAATTCCACAAATCCACCACCCTGTCGCTAAAGAGATTTCTCCTCCTCTCCGTTGTAAATTGGTACTTTCTAATTCTAAGACTGTGCCCTCTTGTCCTGCAATCACCCGACAGGGGAAACATCTCAATTACATCCAATCCATTCATTATTGGACATGTTTCTATGAGATCCCCTCTCATCCTTCTACGTTCTAACGAATGGAGTCCGAGAGCCGCTAAGCATCCCTCATTCCTAGAATCATTCTCCCCGTACCCTTTCCAACCTTGCTATAACCTTTCTAAGATTATGGGGCCCAAAACTGCATCAGTTACTCTAAATAAGGCCTCACCAGCACCTCAGAGTCTCATCAACCCCTCTTTATTTTTACACACCATCCCCTCTGAAACGAGGGGATGCCAACATAGCATTCTCAACCTGTGGGATCCCTTACAAGAGTTTCCTCTGGGTGTTCCTTCTTCAAAACATATGGGGGAGGGGAGGGGCAGGGGTTGCAGCTCAATTGGGTGGAATTGGCGGCACGGGCTTGTGGGCCGAAAGGGCATACCGGCTGTATGCCAGTAAATTTAAATCTTCCCCCTCCTGCCCTGACTAAAGTCAATGTTTCTGTCCAATAACTACTCATGTGCAAGGAGAAAATAACCTTTAAAAGACTTACCTCGTTTAACACCATCAAACATTCCTCTCAATGTTGCGTTCAACAAAAAAGGATGATCGAATTTTTCAAATAGCTGGGCAATATTTGTCACAGACAATGTCTTGACCTCCTCATTAACCCTGAAAATATACAATAGTTAGTAAGAAAAGATACCTCTGCATTTTTTAATGTCGTTTTACAAAAAGGTGCAGTTGTGGTCAAGTGAAACCCAAACATCTGTAGCGTCCGGGGAGTTAAAGATATCGAAACAATGCTTTGGGCCTGGGGCCTTCTTCAGCGTGTGAGTGAAAAGCAGGTAAGTGCCTGAACTAACAGGTTGGCACGGTTAGCGTAGCGGTTTGCGCCACGCTGTTACACCACCAGCAATCCGGGTTCGAATCCTGCACGGTCTGAAGAGTTTGTACAGTTATCCGCAGGGAGCGGATTCCTCCCGAGGCGAGCCCCCTCCGCATCTGCGGAGGTTCAGGACCTTGAAAGCTGTGCTCGAGTTGCGCGAAAGCCCGGTCCGGCCCGGCATCAGTCATCTCCACGTTTTCGGGTCCCACATCACAGAGCCTGTCACGAATACAACAGACCCGCCGCCCAGCTCCATGAGGCCGGACGCGGTGAGTCAATTGGCCTCGGCATCCGTGTCTGTGTTGCGCGAGAGCCCGGCTCGGCCCGGTATCAGTCACCTCCACGTCTCCTTGAACTTCAACAGCAGACAAGTGCTGCTAGGCATCGGACTTTCCGCTAGGATAGAGGTCACAGACGAGTTCCACCGCTCTCACAGCATTCCCAGTGAGATAGCAAGACCTGCGGGAGCTCCTTGGATTGTTGACGACAGTTGCAGCAGGCGGAGGTGGAGACGGAGGAGGGAGAGGAAGCAAAAGCGGGGTTGCCGCTCAGGCCTGCTAGCTAGGCTGAGGAAGGCTCCCCACAGACCTCCGCTCCCTAGCATGCTTCTCAGCAACGTGCGATCCTTGGCAAGCAAAATGGACGAGCTGGAACTTCGGGTAGCTGATGACCGTTATGTTAAGAACTGTGGCGTTATGGTGATTACCAAAACATGGCTTCATCCAAGAATACCGAGCGAGGCCATACAGCTACCTGGCCGCACCGTTCATCGTAGCGACCAGAGCAAAGAGGAGTCGGGTAAGAGCAGGGGAGGTGGTTTATGCGTCTATGTAAATGACTGGTGCAAGGATAGTTCAACCATATCCACTACCTGTTCACCGTTGTTAGAAACTATCTCTATCAAATGCCGTCCATTCTTTCTGCCGAGAGAGCTAACAGCTGTCCTAATCACGGCTGTCTACATACCACCAGAGGCAAATGCCGGCTCAGCCCTCTCACTTCTTTCGGACATAATCCACAAACAGCAGCAGGCTCATCCGGACGGTGCACACATAATTGCAGGCGACTTCAATCAAGCAAACCTGAAGTCTGTCCTGCCAAAGTTTCCAAAGTGGAGGAAAGGCTCTAGGAGATGCAAATGGCAGCCGTGGCTAACTAATGAAATCAAGTGTAATATCAAATCCAAAGGGAGTAAGTATAGGATAGCGAAGCGGAGTGGGAAGTTAGAGGATTGGGAAACCTTCAAAGAGCATCAGAGGGTAACTAAGAAAGTCATAAGAGAGGGGAAAATTAAGTACGAGAGGAAATTAGCAAATAATATAATGGAGGATAGCAAAAGCTTTTTTAAATATGTGAAGAGGAAGAAATTGGTTCGGTCCAAAATTGGTCCATTAAGAATGGAAAAGGGTGAAATTATTACCGGAAACAAGGAGATGGCTGAGGAATTTAACAAATACTTTGCAACTGTCTTCACCAAGGAGGATATAGGTTATGGTCAGTTAGGGGGTAATGGTCATGCGGTGTCAAGAGACTTGGGGAACTTTCCTGGGGAAGTAGGGGATCTAATGGATATCTGGATCCAGAAACAGGAGGTTGTGAGTAAATTGTTGGGACTGAGGGCTGATAAATCCACAGGGCCTGATGGGCTGCATCCCAGGGTGCTTAAAGAAGTTGCTATGGAAATTGTGGAAGCACTGGTCGACATTTTCCAAAGTTCCATAGATTCGGGGGAGGTCCCTGAGGATTGGAGAGTGGCTGATGTGGTGCCGATTTTTAAGAAGGGAGGGAGGGAGAAAACGGGAAATTATAGACCGGTCAGCCTGACGTCGGTGGTGGGGAAGATATTGGAGTCTATCATAAAAGGAGTAATAGCAGAACACTTAGGCAGAAATAATATTATAAGGGCTAGTCAGCATGGATTCCTTAAGGGTAAGTCATGCTTGACTAACCTTCTGGAATTTTTCGAGGATGTGACAAAGAGGGTGGACTTGGGAGAGCCTGTGGATGTGGTGTATTTGGACTTCCAGAAGGCCTTTGATAAGGTACCGCACGGGAGACTAGTGGGCAAGATCAGGGAGCATGGTATTGGAGGTAAGGTGCTGACATGGATAGGAATTGGTTAAGAAATAGGAAACAAAGGGTTGGGGTAAGCGGGTCTTTTTCAGGATGGCAGGATGTGACGAGTGGAGTGCTGCAGGGATCGGTATTGGGTCCTCAGTTGTTTGTAATTTATGTAAATGATTTGGATGAGGGGATTATTAATAATTTGAGCAAATTTGCACATGACACGAAACTGGGTGGCGGTGTGGGGTGTGAGGAGGATGTCAGGAAAATGCAGAGGGACTTGGACAGGTTGAGGGAGTGGGCTGCTGAATGGAAGATGATCTTCAATGTAAGCAAATGTGAGGTTATCCATTTTGGGGGCAATAATAGGAAAGCTGAGTATTATTTAAATGGAGACAAGCTAGGGAGTGGGGAGGAGCAAATGGATCTGGAAGTACTTGTTCACTGGTCACTGAAGACTAGCATGCAGGTTCAGAAAGCTGTGAAGAAGGCAAATGGCATGATGGCTTTCATAAAGAGGGGATTGGAGTATAGGAACAGAGACGCCCTTCTGCAGTTGTACAGGGCCCTGGTGAGACCCCACCTGGAGTATTGCGTCCAGTTCTGGTCTCCAATTTTGAGGAAGGACATAGTAGCTATAGAGGGTGTGCAGCGCAGATTTACAAGGTTAGTTCCAGGGATGGCGGGGTTGACATATGCTGAAAGGCTAGAAAAACTGGACTTGTATCCGATGGAGTTTAGAAGGATGAGGGGGGACATGATTGAGGTATACAAAATCATCAGGGGGATAGACAAGGTGAAGTTGGATTACTTGTTCCCAATGATGGGGGAGACGAGGACTAGAGGGCATAGTTTAAGAATACAGGGTAGGCCCTTTAGGACGGAGATGAGAAAACATTTTTTTACCCAAAGAAGTGTGAATCTGTGGAATGCTCTGCCACAGAGGGTGGTAGAGGCAGATTCACTGATTATGTTCAAAAGAGAGTTAGATAAGACTCTAGTGGGCAAAGGAGTTAGGGTTATGGGGATAAGGCTGGAAAGGGGTACTGATGGTAGTGATCAGCCATGATCTGTAAAATGGCGGTGCTGGCTCGATGGGCCGAAGGGCCTACTCCAGCTCCTATTGTCTGTTATCAACATGTTAAGTGCCCGACCAGGAAAGGAAACACATTAGACCATGTGTATACCAACATCAAGCACGCATAAAGAGCCAAACAACTCCCTCACATAGGCCAGTCAGACCACCTCTCCCTGTTCCTTATCCCTGCTTACACCCCTCTGAGAAGCTCAGCTCCTGTGAGAAAGACCATTACCACCTGGCCCGTTGATGCTCTCTCCCAGCTCCAGGACTGCTTCGAAGTCACTGACTGGAGTATATTTCAACACCATGACTTGTCAGCGTATACAGAGTCTGTGTTGGAGTACATCAGGTTCTGCATGGAGACTGTCACTGTCATCAAACACATCCGGGTGTTCCCAAACCAGAAACCCTGGATGACTAGGGAGATTAAATCACTCCTCAGGAGCCCCAACACTGCCTTTAGATCCAGTGATAATAAATTGTATAGTGCTGCCAGAGCTGAACTAAAGAAGGGCATCAGGAAAGCCAAGCTAGATTATAAGGAAGTACTGGAAGGCCATCTCACCGACAACAATCCCAGGCGAGTGTGGCAAGGGTTACAACAGCTGACCAACTTCAGGAGTCAGCCCAGCAATATTGTGGACTCAGGCACTGCATTGGCGGAGGAGTTAAATACCTTCTTCACACGCTTTGAGTCCATCGCCCGGCAGCCTACAGCTGCACCCCCTCTAACCCAGTCCGCCCCTAGCTACGAGCCACTGACTGTGCAGCCATTCGAGGTGGAACAAACCCTCGCCAGGGTAAACCCAAGAAAAGCGGCTGGTCCAGACGGCGTACCGGGGAAGGTACTTAGGGCCTGGGCAAATCAGCTGTCCCAGGTCTTCACCACAATCTTCAACCTTTCCTTGTCAAAAGCCATTATACCAGCTTGTCTGAAGGCCTCCACCATCATACCCATACCAAAGAAACCACAAATAACTGGCCTAAATGACTACCGTCCAGTAGCACTCACACCTGTCATCACCAAGTGCCTGGAACGACTGGTCCTAGGCCACATCCAAGACTGTCTCCCTCCCTCCTTCGACCCACACCAGTTCGCTTATAAAGCGAACAGATCGACAGAATACACCATATCCATCATCCTCCACTCTGTGCTGAGCCATCTGGAACACAGGAACACCTATGCAAGGGTACTTTTCGTGGACTTCAGCTCAGCCTTTAACACCATCATCCCCGATATCCTAGTCAGCAAACTGTCTGCTCTGGGCCTTCATCCTCTCACCTGTTCATGGATTAAAGATTTCCTTACAGATAGACCACAGACAGTCAAACTTGGAACCCACCTGTCCTCCACCCACACATTGAGCACGGACTCCCCACAAGGCTGTGTGCTGAGCCCTTTGCTCTTCACTCTTTACACCGCCGACTGCAGACCTGTCCACGCCAGTAACACCGTGGCGAAGTTTGCAGATGACACCACGGTGGTGGGGTTGATCACAGGGGGAGATGAGTCTGCCTACAGGAATGAAATCCTGAATCTGACCGAGTGGTGCCAGGCTCATAACCTGATCCTAAACACCACAAAAACAAAGGAAATCATTCTGGACTTCAGGAAGCACAGGTCTGACCCGCTCCCCCTCTACATAGATGGTGACTGTGTGACGAGGGTCCACAGCTTCACCCTCCTGTGCATCAATATCTCAGACGACCTCTCCTCGACTGTAAACACTTCAGCAGTCATCAAAAAGGCCCAGAGGCGCCTGTACTTCCTGAGAATGCTCAAAAAGAGCAAGGAGGGTCAGAAGCTGCTGATTACCTTCTACAGTTCCACCAGACAGAATATCCTGCTGTACTGCAGCACAGTATGGTTCTCCCATTGTACTGAAGAAGAGCGGCAAAGACTTCAACAGGTGGTGAGGGCAGCAGAAAAGATAATTGGATGTCCCCTACCCTCCCTGAAGGATCTCAACACCTCTCGTTGCCTCAGTAGAGCACAAGCAATAATAAAGGATCCCACCCACCATGCCCTGCATCTGTTTGACCTACTACCCTCTGGCAGACGCTACAGGTCAATCAAAACAAGAACAAACAGATTCAGAAACAGCTTTTCCCCCCCAGGCTGTCACTACACTGAACACACATATCCACAAATTCCCCTCTCTGTCCTCCACATCTATTATACATACAGCCGACACCCCCCTCTCTATTCACATAAAGGACATATATGGCACTGTAAATTAAATTTTTTATTTAACTTCTGTGGTGCTGCCTGTGGTTGCGTCGCTGCATTGGTAACCTTGTACTGCTGTCATAAATCTCGTTGTATAACTTGTACAATGACAATAAAAAGCTATTTGATTTAATTTGATTTGAGCCCAGAGGACCCCAGAACCCAGCAGCAATAGAAATTCATAAAGACAAATGGTGACTTGATCACAGGGGGAGATGAGTCTGCCTACAGGAATGAAATCCTGAATCTGTAACTGAAAATGTAACAAAAGTTACATTTAATTAAACATGAAAACAGGATCAAACTTTAACTTATCTTTATTAACTTAGCCCACTAAGTTAATAAATTCTAAGCGCATTTGTGTGTAAGTTCAGAAAAGTTCTTTGATTCATAGTCCAATCTCACTTCTCATTCCTCCAAGTTCACCGGTATCATGAAATTCTTATAACATGCACAGAATTTAACATTTATGAAGTTCACCAGGCTTTGGTGCTTGAAAGGTAAATGGTTAGCACTCTGGAAGGTTCTTGTTGGTTTTCAGAGAGAGATTAATTGCTCGTTGGACACACACAACTGATTCCTTCTGATCAGCCACTTCAGCGTCTTGCCAAAGAAACTTGCCCCATCAGGGTTTTCCAGATGATCACCTCTTTCTTTCAGGTCACCATAGAGTACTTTTGTTTCTCTTATTTTAATTAAAACATTAGGCAGCTAATCCTCTCCTCTTGTATGGACCACAAGGGCTTTGACCAGGCTGAAATAAGGACACAACCCATCTTCAAAATGAGGGTTTTCCACAAGATTTTCAGCTTGTCCTTTTCCAGTCCCTGCTGCTGAACTGTAGAACTGATTTCTCTCTTTCTCACACTCTCTCTGAGAAAACCACATGACCCTCTTGGAACAGCCAACTGCTCTCAGACAGACTGCGGCTCTTGACCCAATCTTCCAAGTCCATTCAACTATTGCTTTCCAAAACAATAATCAATTTCTCCACAGCAGGTCCAATTAACACCTGCTTGTGAAGTCCTTGTAGGCATTCTTAAAAGTTTTTGCAAAGGCACATGGAGTCTGGACTGACTTGCTTGAGTAGAGCTCTGGCATTTTAAATGAGCTATATTTTGAAGTGCTTGCATCTGTGTGTGACTTAACTAAAAACCCCACACAATTTAAAAAGATATCTATATACAATATAAAACATAACATAATCTGTCACCGTACATTCTCCCGAGTCCACGCGGGTTTCCTCCAGGTGCTCCTCCCGCCGTTCAAGGGACATGGGGCTGCAGGCCAATCAGGTGTAATTGAGCGGCTCATGGGCTGAAAGGGCCTGAGACCGTGCTGCGTGCCTCAATTAAAAATTTAGAAGGAAAGAAAGGGCAGGGAACTGAGGCAAAGGGTGCGACCTACCTCCTCTTCCGATGAGCTTCTTCCTGAAATAAATAAAACAAATATTTCTGAATTAGTCGACCCTGGCAACAAGTATTCTGAACATTCCCATTCCGCGACTGACCCACACGCGGAAAGGCCGAGTACCCGCAGTTCATTGGGAGAAAGTGCGAGGAATTAATCCTTTTTTTTTAAAGACAGGCCCACGAGCCCCAATTACACCCGACTGACCTACACCGGTGTCGGCGCTGCACAGCAGCTCAGCAAATGGACATGCCAGGTGTTCCTGCCATCCGATAGCCAACAGGCCACCCTTGGGCAAGGTGTTTAGCCTCCCAATCGGGGTCACGTGAAGCCGTGGACTGCAGGTGATTTCTACAAATTGGAAACTAAACACGCTAGGGCATATGAATCTGCGGATCAGTGGCCAGGGTTTACCCATCCAGTACGGACCCTGCAACTGAAGGCAGCAACAGGGAACCACTGCAGTACTTTTGCCCCTTTGTATAATCATGAGCTCAATGTCGACCACAGCCTCCACCCAAGGAGAAGAGTCAACAAATACAATTCAGAGGATCAGAGATCGTGACAGATGGGAGAGACACGACTGCCCCACACCGAACGGTGAGGCACCGGAATGATGACCTGCAAGCTCCCCACCCCGGTACATTTTTGGAAAGTGGGAGGGAACTGGAGCCCCCCCTTCCCAGAGGAAACCCACGCAGACACACAGGGAAGAATGTACAGGCTCCTTATAGACAGCACCGGCTTCGAAAGTTGGGTCGCTGACACTGTGGTAGCGGGGCGCGGACCGTGCTGCCCTGTTTATAGAAGTCGCGCTGCAGACAGCAGGATGATACAGCATACTACGGCAGTACCCAACATCCTGAGATTGACTCCACCGCTGTCTGCAAAGAGTCTGTACACTGAGTTTTCTCCGACTGTAATGGCTTCATACTGTGCTGTATCAATAACATGAACACGAACAAAGAATTGTCAAGTTGTGGAGGAATGATCTAATAAATCCATTTAATATTATTGATGGATTTGATTAGGTTGGGGTGGAGAAAGTACAGTAAAACCCCTGGCATACGGCACTGGTGACATCGGGAGATGCTGGATAAGCAAGTTTTTCCGGTTGCTTGAGACTCATCTGCATTAAATTTAAAAGACGAAAAAAACTACACTGTACTTACACTGAACAAACTTTGCCTGCATGAGTAAAGCATTTTCACTTTACTTTCAGTCACGTTCTTCAAAAACGTTTAACTGTGGATGCATCTGCAGGTTCCTCCCCCTCCACGGAGCTGCCCAGAAGGCGAACAGTAACGTTTTCGATAATTCACCCCCCCCCCACTGAGTTTACAGATAAAGTCTCTTACTCAACAGGGATGAGGAGACACGTTAAGTGAGTCACTCCAAGGGCAAGTAGCATCGACTGGCTCTTCATTCCCTGGGCGACACCGCATTCGCATGACTTTATCCAAGCGAAGCCAGACCAAGGCCGAATATTTGCTTCACCGAAGATTAAATGTTTCTTCATAGAGCATTTACTTTTACAATTTGTTTTTATATATTTTCCTCGATTTTTTTTGCCGGTGGCTTGAGGTTACACGTGGCTTGAATTCTGGATAACGGGGTATTTACTAACTTGAATGATTGGAAACTGAACAATCGCTGACCAAAATGTGATCCCTTACCTTTAGAAAAATCATATTGTCCTTTTGGTACATCTGTTCCTGCAACTTGGAGAATTCCTCTTGTAGGGAATTTAAATTCTCTTGAATCTTTTGAAGATTTTCCCGCATTGGATTCAGAATCCTCCCCTCTTCTTCCCTGAGATTTCCGAGTAACTGCTGTTCTTTATCAGTGAGAATTTGATGCAGGTCAGCAATTTGGGATGTGATTTGGGACTGGAGGCTGTGTGACTCTTCCTGATAAATGGAAAGGTGAACGTCATTGACGTTAAAGGAGCCGACGGTAGTTACAGACTCTGGGGAAGTGGAGCAGGGCACCAGAAAACGGGGAGCCCACCCTCCGCCCCACCCCGGTTAAGAAGCTAAAGCAGAGGAGAGGACCCATGGGACAGAGACCACGGCGGCAGACCAGTGAGGGGGCGGGAGGCCGGCGACTTGAGGCAAGGAAACCCCACGCAGGCGGTGGTCGAGCGATTTTCACCGGGTGGCCAGCTGCTGGAGATCGGCTCGGAACTGGCCAAAGGGGCGCCTGGTATCAGCACCGGGATGCGAAAAGGGGAATGGAGGGAGAGGGGAAGGGGGGAAGGGGGGAAGGGGAAGAGGGAAGGGGAAGGGGAAGGGGAAGGGGGGAAGGGGAAGGGGAAGAGGGAAGGGGAAGAGGGGAAGGGGAAGAGGGGAAGGGGAAGAGGGGAAGGGGAAGAGGGAGGGAAGGGGAGAGGGAAGGGAAGAGGGGAAGGGGAAGAGGGGAAGGGGAAGAGGGGAAGGGGAAGAGGGGAAGGGGAAGAGGGGAAGGGGAAGAGGGGAAGGGGAAGAGGGGAAGGGGAAGAGGGGAAGGGGAAGAGGGGAAGGGGAAGAGGGGAAGGGGAAGAGGGGAAGGGGAAGAGGGGAAGGGGAAGAGGGGAAGGGGAAGAGGGGAAGGGGAAGAGGGGAAGGGGAAGAGGGGAAGGGGAAGAGGGGAAGGGAAGAGGGGAAGGGGAAGAGGGGAAGGGGAAGAGGGGAAGGGGAAGAGGGGAAGGGGAAGAGGGGAAGGGGAAGAGGGGAAGGGGAAGAGGGGAAGGGGAAGAGGGGAAGGGGAAGAGGGGAAGGGGAAGAGGGGAAGGGGAAGAGGGGAAGGGGAAGAGGGGAAGGGGAAGAGGGGAAGGGGAAGAGGGGAAGGGGAAGAGGGGAAGGGGAAGAGGGGAAGGGGAAGAGGGGAAGGGGAAGAGGGGAAGGGGAAGAGGGGAAGGGGAAGAGGGGAAGGGGGCAAGGGCGCAGAAAGGTTCCTGAGCGTGCTGGGGGTTTCGGTAGCTCGAGTCGCCGATGAGTTGGACTGCAGCCTCTTTGGCTGCGGGAGCGCTGGAGGAGAATCTATGGACGCTGCCTTCCTGATCGCAAGCCGCACCCGATTCACGCACCAGCGCTCCCGACTCCTTCTGCCATTCACAGACCCCACCCCTTGGTCAATATCCAGCCCAGGGCGCTGGAGTCGTGGGAAGGGCAGCACGATCGGCCAAACGCCAGCAACCCTAGGTTCGAACCCCCCCCACCCACCCACCCACCAAGCATCCGACACTCAAGTCGATGCCGGATAAGTGAATTTTCTGGGAGCTTGAGACTGCCTGTTGCGTGGCTGGCGAACTAATGGCGAGGAGCACCAATTTTCAACGCCCTGTTTATTTTCCGCAATTTTTTTTCTCCTCCGTTTTGCCGGTTGCTTGAGTTCGGGATAACCAGGGATTTTACGGTATTTGCGTTCTTGGGCAAGAAGGACCCGTTAGCACGCTGTACGCCAAAATTTAAAATCGGTTAAAAGATGGAAGGACTGCCCATTTTTTAAAAACAAATCGACAAACGATGAGAAGCTTACCAGGATTGTCGAAATCTCCTGGACCTGTTGCTGTTCGATTGCCTTGACCAATCTTATCTTTTCCGAGATAGATTCTAAGGAATATTTCACCTGCTCCTGGTGTTGGGATTGGGAATGAACGAGTTAAACAATAAAGCTGCAACTGAGTGATCAGCAAATCAAAAATCCTTTTGCTTTTACCTTGCGGGTTTCAACAGCTTCCTGAATCGACAGGAGGCGGTGGTCTCGGTGCTCGGGCGCGCCCGCACAGGCCACGCAGACCAGCCTCCCGTCGGTTTCACAGAGCAGCCTCAGTTCTTCCCGGTGTTCCTGGCAGTGGGGCGTCCTCTCCTTCTCCGCCGGATTCGGGCCCAGTTTCCGAGCTCTCTCGGCCAGGTTGGCCAAGGCCCGGTTGACCCTGAGGGGCCCGTCCGCCAACTCCTCTCTGCACATCGGGCAGGTGTTTCTCCCCTCCCTTCCCCAACACTGGGCGATGCAGGGGCGGCAGAAGTTGTGGCCGCACTCTACCGACACCAGATCGGTTAAGAACTCCAGGCAGACGGGGCAAATCACCTCCTCGGTCCAAAACTCGAATTGGTTTCTGAAAGCCATGTTAAGATCCACCACATCCTGATTAAAACCCCTTTCACTTTCGGGTGTGAACGAGAAGGTCGGCAGGGGCTGTGACTGTAGTGAGCAGGATGGGTGGAACTTTGGCTGATTGGCAGGAAGCGGAGAGTCAGAATACAGGGATCATGTTCTGGCCGGCTGCCTGGGGCCGCTGTTGGGGCTGCTTCTTTTTCCACGTTTGAGTAAGAATGATTTGGTTTGAGTAAGAATGATTTGGATAATGGAATGAACGGCTTCGTGGTCACGTTTGCAGGCGACACGAAGGGAGGTGGAGCACCAGGGAGGGCAGAAGAAGCAGGGAGCTGCTTTGGTCGGAAAACTAAACTGCAGATTGTCTTTTTTTGCATGGGGAGAAAACTGAAAAAATACCCAGATGCAAAGGGACCTGGGAGTCCCCGTGCAGGACGACCTGAAGGTCAACTTGCACTTTGAGTAGATGAAAGGAGATTTTGTGTAATGGCACATTTCCCGTTTAATTACAGGACAATAAAAGAATCCTGTAACCAATTAAATCATCCCAAAGTACATTATTTTATATATGTTTAAATTCGATCTTTCGAATTCGATGTGTGTGTGATTATTATGTAGTGTGCATATGCGCATGTGTGGATGTGGGTGGATGGATGTGCATGTGTGTCTCTGTAGTGAGTGTCTGTAGTGTGTGCGTGTGTCTGTAGTGTGCATGGTGCATGTGTATGTGTCTCTAGTGTGTGTCTCTAGTGTGTGCATGTGTGTGTCTCTGTAGTGTGCATGTGGTGTATGTGTGTGTGTCTGTAGTGTGTGGATGTGGTGTGTGTGTCTGTAGTGTGTGCATGTGGGGTGTGTGTGTGTGTATCCTATATGTGTGTATTATCACTTTTTCTGGCAATCAAAATAATTGAAACAGTGCAATTCCCTTTGAAAATGTCACGTTGAAGAGCTCCAGTTGGATCTTACCTGAACATAGGAGAGAGTTCAGAGGAGGTTCACTGGGCCAATTCTGGGAATGAAACAGCACTCTTGGAATTTAGGAGAACGGAGGAGGGGGTTGGGGAGTCGTCGGGGGTGGGGGGGGGGGTAAATCTCATTGAAACAAGTGTTGAAAGGCACGGACAGGGTAGCGTAGAAAGGTTGTTTCCCCCTGATGGGGAGGCCAGGACTTCAGGACTGAAGGGCGACCACTTAGAACGAAGATGCGGAGGAATTTCTTCAGTCAGAGGGTGGTGAATCTGTGGAATTTGTTGCCACAGGTGGTTGTGGAGGCCGGGCCATTGGGTGTATTTAAGGCAGAGATTCCTGATTAGCCAGGAGCATCAAAGGTTATGGAGAGGCCAGCCAGTGGGGAAAATGGATCAGATCACGATTGAATGGCGGGGCAGACTCAATGGGTTGAATGGCCTATTTTTACTCCTATCTCTTTATGGTCTTTTGGGTCACTGAAAGCCTCTTTGCATTTAATCTATCTACACCGAGGGGCGCAGGGCTGCTACAGCTCACTGGAGGGGCGCACCTGCACCTCGCGGGCCCGCCCGGGGGCTGGCTTAACGCGGGATCGATGGCCGTCTTCGTTACCTATAATAACCCCAGGCGGAACCGCTCTGCATCAGGGAAACGGGAATGCCTGTCGCCGCCCCCACCCCTACCCCACCCCGTGCTATTTTCTGTTCTTGATGATAGATCCTCAAAGGCTGGGACTCACGAGCTCCGGGCACCTAAAAAATTTGCATTGCACCCCGACCTATACTCCTCATAAGAGAGAGACCCGGCGGGGGGGGGGGAGTTATTAACGGGAACCAGAAGAGTCGACAATAACGCCGTCTGCTTGGAGTGCGCCCAGATGGAATATAAGGTGCTGCCCCTCCCATCGGCGGGTGGCCTCGAGTTGGCACTTTGCCGAAGGGCTCGAGTGTGAAGCCCTGCTTACCCTCGACTTCCTGCCCGACCGGCTGAGTCTCTCCAGCACTGACTTTCGTGCCCTGCGTCCTGAGCGCCGAGGGGCTCCTGGGGACAAGGGCCCTGTGCAGCCAGCGGGTGGCAGCATTGGCCCAGATTCCGAATTCCTGATCCGATAAACTACGTTTCCAAAATAAAGAACGGAAATAGGAGAAAGTGAGGGGATGTTTGTGAACTATTCAGATATCCGAATACAGCGGGACTTCGCGCGGTGATAGAGAACAGGGTCGGATGGCCAGCTTTTGCCCCTTTAATGGCTAAAAGATGTCTTTTGCTAAGATAGAAGGACTCGATCCCTCCCGGTCACGCACAGTCCACGCCCCCGACCTTGCCCCGCTCCGACCTCGGGAAGATTAAATGTAATGTTTTGAAAACTGAAGTTATGTTTAATAAAACGCGGCCCACTTTTATGGAATATTTTAATGCTTCTTTTCTTTTGCTTGGCTTCGCGGACGAAGATTTATGGAGGGGGTAAAAAGTCCACGTCAGCTGCAGGCTCGTTTGTGGCTGACAAGTCCGATGCGGGACAGGCAGACACGATTGCAGCGGTTGCAAGGGAAAATTGGTTGGTTGGGGTAGGGTGTTGGGTTTTTCCTCCTTTGCCTTTTGTCAGTGAGGTGGGCTCTGCGGTCTTCTTCAAAGGAGGTTGCTGCCCGCCAAACTGTGAGGCGCCAAGATGCACGGTTTGAGGCGATATCAGCCCACTGGCGGTGGTCAATGTGGCAGGCACCAAGAGATTTCTTTAGGCAGTCCTTGTACCTTTTCTTTGGTGCACCTCTGTCACGGTGGCCAGTGGAGAGCTCGCCATATAACACGATCTTGGGAAGGCGATGGTCCTCCATTCTGGAGACGTGATCCTCCCAGCGCAGCTGGATCTTCAGCAGCGTGGACTCGATGCTGTCGACCTCTGCCATCTCGAGTACTTCGACGTTAGGGATGCTTAATGAACAATAAAATGGTTTACTATTTTGTACATAACAACCGAAACGTTTATGGCAGTGGTGCTCATCCTATTCTTTCCACTCACGTCCCACTTTAACTCATCCCTAGGCCATCGATGCCTGTGGTTGCTTAAGGTGGGATGTGGGTGGAAAGAGAAGTTTGAGAATCACTGCTCCGGACTCAAACGTGTCTGAAAAAAGACTGGAGAAGAACTGGCCCATTTCCTTTGGAGTTCTGAAACTGTCAATGAGGGACGATTAAAACAGTGATTCTCAAACATTTTCTTTCCACCCACATCCCACCTTAAAGAACCACTTACCGAGCACGATGGCAGAGGGATGTGAGTGGAAAGAAAAAGGTTGAGGACCACTGGTTTATGGTCTCTTCCTGAACATATAAGACCATTCACCAACGTACCAAAACTGTTCCCCTTTTGGTGGTTTAAGGCGTCCCAGAGGTTTTTTTCTTTTTAAGTTTAGATTTAGGATAAGTTAGTTACAGTTTCTTTTTTTTTGCAGGAACAAGAGATATAGTTTAGAATTCAGACTGTTTATCATTAGTTATGATGTTAATTCTAGGATACATTGTAATTATTTTGTTTCTGTTCAGGATATTTTTCTTGTTTTTACACTTTATACAGAGAAAGGTTGAGTAGACTGGGTCTTTATTCATTAGAGTGTAGAAGGTTGAGCGGGGTTTTGATAGAGGTATATAAAATCGTGAGGGGAATAGACAGAGTAGATGTGAATAGGCTCTTCCCCTTGAGGGTAGGGGAGATTGGAACAAGGGGTCGTAAGTTAAGGGTCAGGGGACAAAACTTTTGAAGTAACATTAAGAGGAAGTTTCTTGCGGGTTGGTGAGATTGGAACGAGGGGTCAGCCCATGAGCTCATTCCGCTGCATTACTCCCGATTAGACTATGACCCTGGAATGTTTCAAATGGTGGGTAGGAAACCAGAGTTCTGGGGAAAACCCATGAACAGACACGGGGAAGAGCGCACAGACAGAGAACACGGCATTCGAATCTGGGTCCCGATCACTGGTGCTGTTGCGCTAGCCCACTACACCCGCCGGACAAGCCGCTGTCAATGTTGGAGGCCGCCGGATGGAATGTGAGGTGCCCTCCCTCCAGTCTGTGGATGGCCTTGATCTTGCAGTGCGGGAGAGCACGAACGGACATGTCGGCGAGGGGGTGGGACGGGGACTTGAAAAGGGAGGTCCACGCTATTGTGGCACTCCCTTACGGTGGGGAGTACCCGTGGAGATGAACAACTTGTCTGACCATTTCAATGCAGGGACTCTACCTGGCTGCAGATCCTTGATGTTAGCTTCAAATTCAAGTTTCTTCTATTCTTGTGTTGATCGAGTAGATATGAAAGTCGATTGCCTGGAAAGAGCAAAATTACCCTGCTTCAGGTTTCAGTAATTGTTTTTTTCAGTGAAACTTTCTTCTCTCACTTCCAGTCGTTCCACTGCCAAGTCATTTCAGAGAATCCCATCCCACCCCCCCAACACCTCCTGCCTACGTTGGGCCCACTTGGTGTTTCTCTCCTCACGCCTTGCCCACTGATGTGTCTCACATCTACGTTTGAGTCACCAACAACTCGGCAGTGGCTGTCCAGCGAGAGCAAAGAAGGCAGCATGGTGTTCGCGTTACATGGATACAGCATGTACCAGGGGGTGGAGGTATAGGTTAATGGGGTGTAAGTCAGGTGGCATGGACATGTGGTCCGAAATGGCCTGTTACCTCACTGTATGTTTAAAGTTAAAAATAATAAAATTTGACTCAGTGAAACAGTGTTTCTCAAGAGCAGGGGTACATGGACACATGTACATGCATTCTCACACGCACACACAGAGATGTGCACAGTCATGACACAGACACACACACAGACGTGCACAGAGACCCAATACACAGGCACACGCATGCACACAGACACAGACACACACACACACACACACACACATATACAATAATCATATACGTATGTGCATAATGATATAAATTAAAATAAATATGTAAATTTTTTGAGGTTACAGGGCACTGTTCATCAACCTCATTGCCTGCGGGAAGAAGCAACTCCCCCAGAGAGGATTTTTAAAATTTATACAGGCAGTGCGTAACAGGCCCTTCCAGCCCCCAAACACATGTTGCCCCATTACACCTGAATGACCTGCAGCCCACATACCTTTTTGAAGGGCGGGAGGACACCAGGGTGGGGGTGGGGACCCTGGGTGAACGAAACCCATGCACGCAGGCTCTTTACAAAATGTGGCGTTGGCAAACTCGATGTAGCTGGAGCTGTCGATGCAGCCATGGGTTGAGCGTCACATCCCCGTCAACCCTGAGGGGCACCAATGCCCATCGTGACGACATTGGTTCCACCCGGCTTCCCTTTCCGCGGCAGCCCTCTGACCTGCCCTCGGTTTCATGCCTTTTCTGTTGGCTCTGCACGTTGTTCTCCCGACATCCACCACCGGAGAGGCTTGGGATTTGATTTTTAATGTGGCCATTGATTTGGGACCTGGGCAAGCCAGCAGCAATCAACTCCCATCGACCTTATGAGGCAAGGTTAGAATTTTGCTCTTTGTAGCACAGGAGGGCGACTCAATAGAGGTCCATGAGATTACAGGAGGCATAGACAGGGTGGATGACCAGCACCTGTTTCCCAGGGTAGGAGTAGCAAATGGCAGAGGACATCTGAAAGGATGGGGGTTTTTGTTGTGGGTGCCTGGCAGTGGAGGTGGGAACAAAAGGGACGTCCGAAAGACTCTGAGACAGAAAAATAGAAGGTTAAATGTAGGAAGGGTTTCACATGTTTTTTAGTAGGGATATCATTAGGGATAGAATATCATTGAGAGCTGAAGGGTATATAATCAGTTCGAGAATTCTAGCTGAAAGAAAACGTACCTTTTAATTCCACCTCCTTTCAATTTATTGATCCTTCCCCACCCCCCCCCAAAAGAAACCCCTCGACTGTCTGCGGTGCACTGCAAATGTAAACCCTTTCGGCTGGACCCTCCGCCTTGAGGGCGGCGGCAGGAGCGAATCTTAACTTGCAGACTCGCCTTTCAGGTGGAAGCATAAAAATGGCCTATTGGTATCCAGCGACGCCTAGTAGCGCCCTCCGGATTCGACGGAGGCGGGATGGCAGTGCCGCAGCACCTCCCGCCATAAAATATGTGGCGTAGCAATGGCCGCCTTCCATACCCATAATCTCCCACGCAGTTGTGTTTCCCGTAACAGTTTCAGCTGTGCGGGGGAGTGGGGAATATGGGTAGGGAAGGCCGCCATTGCTGCGCTGCATTTTGAACCGCAGAGAGAGCGGCCCCGGTGCATGAGCGGCCGGCCGGGCTGTGGCAGCCTGCACCGGCCGCCCCCTGCCCCGACGTTCCCCTCCCTCCCCCCCCGCCGACCTCCCCTCCCTCAGAGGCGCTTCTGCTGCATTTAGGTGAGTGTGTCTTTAGCTGCAAGGGGGGAGATTATGTGGCTTTTCAAGGGGCTGTTCAGGCCACCTGAAAGGGCAGCAAAGACTCTACAACAGGCTTTAAAAGTCTCTACACCATTTTCTGTCCTGATGGCTCTATGAGCGACTGGCCCAGGAGGGGGCGGGCTTAGGTTCACAGCCAGGTTGACTGATTGACAGTCAGCCGGGTGGGGTCAGCCCCCTGAGGTGGTTTTCCTGCTGGTTTGGAGGTCGCCCCCCGCAGTCGGCCGGTGGTCATATCACTACACCGTCCCTGGCTTCCCCCCAACCACCCGAAATCATCCCCGCTCTCCCAGCACATGAAATCGCTCTCTCATTCCCGGGAATTTTCGAACCATGTCCCCCTAAAACATAGGGCGTGGAATTGAATATGTGGCGCTGTCGTATCTGTGGGGTCTCCTCCCGGGGAGGGGGGGAGGGAGCTCCGGTTTCTTCCAAAACATTCCAATTCAATGGGGTGTGATTGGGCGAGCAGGGGTTCATGGGGCACGAGGGCCTGTTACTGTGCTATAGGTTTAAAAAAAACCCAATCCTTCAAACTCGAAATGTTCCCTGAGCTTGTAATTTTTCAATCCAGTGGGGGCAGGCCACAGTTTCTGTTTGTAGGTTTTACACTCTTTTGTTCACCTGTCGGAAGAGAGATGATTCATTCAATTCCCCCCACTCCTACGCCCTCCCATCCACTGTGAATAGGTTCTTCCCTTATCTCCAGCCTCACCTTTCTCTTTCTATTTATAAGTCTTCCACTTCCTGTGTGCTAGCTAGTTAAATTTAGTAACACCTCACTGTAATATCTTTCATTCTTCATCTCCTTTAGAATTTGACTTGACAATTGACCTAAATTAGCTTTTAACTGTTTGACCCCTGGTTTCAAGTGAGCTCAAAAAACCCCCAGGTTTGAAATTCAGAGGGCCTTCCACCAAACGCACCCCAGGCAGACCCTGTACTCCTTTTGGGACATGGGAAGAAACTGGGGTGCCCGGGCAAAACCCACGGAGCGAGTGGACCAGTGTCTCACGGACAGTGGCGGTGGGATTAAGCTCAAACTTCACCCCCAGACCTCCTCGCCTAACTTCTCCAACCGATTCTCTTTGGCAACAGGAGCTTGTCGGACCCTCGTTTGTCACCACAAGGAGTCTCGTCGACAGGAGGGCAGCGCTGCCGGGGCTGCTGTAACCAGGGGTGGGAAGGCACTGGTGAAGACACAGGTTGGTGGTGGTGCGTGGGGGGGAGAAGAGTGGATACGCAGCGCTGCTCCGCAGGGTCCTACTGCTCTGTCCAACTTTCTGTGCAGGCTTTAAATGGTCTGTTAAAGTAGCTGACTGCGGTTTACTTAAAAATCCTGCAACCTCAGGATTGGGTCCTACGAGGGGGAGCGGAGGACTGGAGCAGTGCACCAGAAAACGGGGAGATTACTGTTGGAGAGGCAGAGGAGATAGCCCACGGGACGGTGACCACAGCAGCGGACCAGTGAGAGGCTCTGCGGCTGAAGAACACAGAGGCGGTGGGTGGGTTGTTGATGTCGGTGGCTGAGGGGCTTGCACAGGTTGCGGGCTGCAGGAGACTGCGGTTGGGGGACTCACGCCAGGCTGCTGGATACTTGCTGAAGGGGAAGGCGGTAATGGAACCAGGATGCAAGAGGGGGCTGAGGGCTTCCTGACCACCTCGATCGTCTGGATCCGGAGCTTGGGTTTAGACTGGAGTCTGTGTGGCTGTGGGAGTGCTGGGGACAAATCCACGGACACTCAGCGAGTCCGACGTCCAGAACTGGTGGAAGATACTCCTTGGTCAGCCAGAACCTATTGGTCTTTCAGCACACGAAGATGGCGGTGAGGGGGACGCTGCTGGCAGGCACATTCCAGGCTGCAGGAGTACGTGCCGAGGGATGTGCGGCCAACGCGAGGGCACTGAGGGGAAGGCCATGGTCTAGAGTCCTCCTGTTACTGGGGCATTGAAGGGCTGAGATCAAGAGGAAATCCCTCAAACAGCGGAAGGGGGTGGGGTGAGAGAAACAACAATGTGTAACTGGAAGTGAATGTACAGAGATGGACGTGTCTGGATATGACACGAAGGGGGTGGAGAAGAAACCTTGAATGGATTTGTGAATAATTTATTGCTAATGAAGTCTATTCTTGGTAAACCCACGCGGACATGGCAAGATCATGCAAACTCCTTACAGACAGTGCTGGGTTTGAACCCTGGTTGCCGGGCGCTGTAATACCGGTGCGCTAACCCAGTGGCTTTCAAACTGTCCCCCTAAACTCGCGCCCCACTTTAAGTAATCCCTCTGTCATCGGTGCTCTGTAAGGGATTGATTAAAGGCGGGATGTGGGTGGGAGGGAAAAGTTCGAAAAACTGCTGTTTTAATTGAAAAAAACACGAATGCCGGAGAAACTCAACAGGTCAAACAGTGTCTTCTATGTTGCAGAGATACATTACCGACATTTCGGACCAGAGCCCGTCATCAAGATGTGGGGGGGGGGGGGGTGGGGGGGAGCACGAGCTGTCCGAACAAAAGGAGGAAGGGGGGTGGTGAGGGTGGGAGATGACAGGTGGGGGGGGAGGACCGCAGGAAGGGGCAGTGGGGGGGCTGGTAAGAGTTTAGGCGAGGTGGAGTAGGAACTGGAATGACTAGTTAAAAGGGGGGTGGGGGAGGAGTGGAGGGAAAAGGCGAGCTGATTAGTGGAATATAGTGAACTTGAGTTCGTGCCCTCGGGTTGGAGGGGGCCCAGATGAAAAATGAGGTGCTGTTCCTCCAATCTGCAGGTGGTCAGGGGAGCATTGTTCAGATCATTCCATTTAACCACTGGGGTCAACAGAATCCTATGTATTATGACTCGTTCTGTTACCAAAGGAAATGGGCCATTGACAATTTTCCCAAGCAAAATATTTCAGGAACAAATGGGCCAAGAGCAGTGGTTCTCAACCTTCCCTTCCCACTCACATCCACCTTAAGCAATCACAGAGTTGTTTAAGGCAGGATGTGAGTTCAGGGGCAGTTGCGCTAACTGCTACATTCAGGATGGTAACGGGCCTTCTGGCCCATGAGTCCGGGCCACCTGATCAACCAACCACCCCTCCAGTGCACTTTGAAGGGATGTTTGACCGCACTAAAACCAGCTTCTCCCTTCCAAGGGGAAGGCAGCTCCCGTTCAAGCACTCAAAGCTGAGCTGACAGAAATCCCCATCGGGGTATTCGCTCCTAGCCTCCGATCCACCTTATCCTCAACTCGTGCGCTCAGCACTGGCTGGCGGTCGTGGGTGAGGGTAGCATGGGGAACAGTGACCACCCCATTTCCCCTGAAAATACGTTCAGTTGCTCAGGGGGGGGGAGGGGCGGCGCACAGCTCCGGGGATGATTATGTTTAAGCGGAAGGTCACAACCAGTCACACTCATCAGCGTTTAGAAGTCCCACTGTCAGGCAGATGACTGCGGCCCCTTCACTCTGACTTACGTATCCTGCTGCCTTCAGTTTCTGTCATTTCTGGTGGTTGAAACTGTGGTGCTAGCGCTATGTGAATGCGTGTGGTGTATGGGCTGGCCCGAACCTGTGACTCCTCCCTCCCAGATATCTCCATAAAGGCAGTCGTGTCCAGACCCCCTCCCTCAGCCCCCACCTTGGAACCAGGCCAGCAATATTGCAAGCAGCGCTGACACTTTGAGGATATCGAAGCCTATTCATCATGACTCCCTGTCTGCTTGGGGTTGACTGGTAGCCACAGAGTTGGCTCCAGCGCACAAACACTGCGGTCCTGCTCCTCCACGCTGATCAGGTTGCCGTCTGTCGCCCCGCGCTCGGCCCAGTCGAGAGCTGGCAATAGATACTGGTCATCCATGATTGGATGAATAATTTGAAGATCTTGGGTGACACGGTTGGCGAAGTGGACAGCCCAGTGCCGCCCATGAAGAGTTTGCACTTTCTCCCTCTGTCTGCAGAGGATTTCTCCGGTGGGGGGCTCCAGTTTCCTCCCACCCTTCAAAATGTACCAGGTTGGTCAATTGGGAGGCATGGGCTAATTGGCCTGTTATTGTGTTGTATGTCTAAATTTAAATAAAAAATTAAAATGGAACACTAGAGCATGCTCTAGGGTTCTCGATTCCCAGGATTGGTTTTCTACCCGACCACCAGCTGATTCGTTCTGGTGTTTGTACTGTAGTTTACCCATGGACCCAGTCTGGAGTATATGCTCTAAAAGGTTGAAACTGGCTGGAGTCCAAAGGGTTAAATTTTTAAAATTTCAACCTACTGCACCGTGACAGGCCCTTCTGGCCCACGAGCCCGTGCCACCCAATTTACACCCGATTGATCTACACATTTGAAGGGCAGGTGGAAACTGGGACCCACCCCCCCCCCACCCCACTGAGGAAACCCGTGCGGACACGGGGATAATGTCCAAACTCCTTACAGACAAGCACCAGATTCGGACCCCAGTCGCTGGTGCTGGGCTAACCTGCTACGCCAACCGGTCGGCCTTGTGGGGCCTTGTCCTGCATTCCCTCTGGGTGGGAGGGGGAATATGTCCCACTCCCCCATTTCCTTCAGCTTTACTTGCAGAAAACGAAAGCCATCTTCAGAAGGTGGGAGCGGGAACCATTCTTCAACCATTATAGTCGTGCTGGAGGGGCGTGGTTCAGGATTTGTACCCGTGACATTGAAGGACTGGCGATACCCTTCCAGGTACCTTGGTAACTGTGCTTTGGATAGCTTGAGAGTTCTCTCACTAAACCCTTGGTCAAGTGACGTCATTTATTGTCATCTGATTGTACAAGTACAACCCAATTAAACAGTGTTCTCTTGTCCTCGGTGCAAAGCACGCAGACACACAACAAGACATAGCACACATACAGACAAACAATACATATCCAGGACAAGCATTTCATATATACACATCAATAAATCAATATCGTTTCATAAATACGAGAATCTTGGATGGTGAGTGCCAGCAGTTCCTTTGGTCATTCAGTGTTCTCACTGCCTGTGGGAAGAAGCTGTTCCTCAGCCTGGTGGTGCTGGCTCTGATCCTCCTGTATCTCTTCCCCGACGGGAGCGGCTGAAAGATGCTGTGTGCTGAGTGGAAGGGGTCCTCAACAATTTTGCACGCCCTCTTCAGAAAGACGCTGTGTGCTGAGTGGAAGGGGTCCTCAACAATTTTGCACGCCCTCTTCAGACAATGATCCCAGTGGATCACATCGATTGGGTGGGGGAGACCCCAGGGATCCTCTCTGCCATTCTTAGGGTCCTGTGGATTGACCTCTGATCCATTTCTTTGCAGCAACCTTACCCACAACGTGATGCGGCCAGCCAGGACGCTCTCGATAGAGGTCCGGCAGAAGGCTTGACATGTTGGTGGACAGTAGCCTTGCCCATGTCAGCCTTCTCAGGAAGTGCACCTTCCTGACGAGTGAGGAGATTTAAGTGTCCATATAGGTCACTGGTCTGGAGAATTCCAAGGAACTTGGTGCTTCCCACGCTCTCTGATACAGCATTGTTGATGTGTAGTGGGGGATGGTCATTCCTGGTCCTCCTGAAGTCCATGATCATCTCCTTCATCTTGTCCACAATGAGCCTCAGGTTATTACTCTTGCACCATATTACGAAATTTTCTACCCCTTCTCTGCAGTGTGACCCATTGTTGTCGCTCTCGAGGCCAACCACTGTTGTGCCATCTGCAAACCTGATGTTCCCATTGGAGCCTGGATCTGACGATGCAGTCGTGGAGGTTCAGCGGCGTGAACAGGGGCAGGCTGGGCGTGCAGCACCGAGGTGCACCAGTGCTCAGCATGAAGGTGCACGGCATCGGTCCTTCAAGAAGGCTTGGAAGACCATATTTTTGCTCAGCCCTACTAGTGACCTATTGACACCACGAACCAGAACAGACGATTGGCTTGAGCCAAGATTCCTTGGATGCTTCTCTTTGATGTTCAACATCACAAAGTTGCTGCTATTATGTTGTGGAACAATGGGAAAAGTGGGGGGAATAATTCACGTTACATATATGCCAGGAGACGACCATCTCCAACGATGGATGGTCTATCCACCTGGCCTTGACATTCAATGGCGTTGCCGTGGCCAATGGGACCACCCTTGACCAGGAAGTCAACTGGAACAGTCACATGTGGCTACAAAAGCAGACAAGAGATGGAGAATCCTGAAGTGACACCTCAAAGCCTTACAATACAGTACAGGCTCTTCAGCCCCCAATGTTGTGCCATCCTGTGGAAACCTACTCCAAATAATCTAACTCTTCCCTCTGATTCCACCCACTGCTTCTACCTCACAATTTCTACCTATTGGTTCCTGCCCCTCTATTTCTCCCTCTCAGGGACGCGCCACTGAGGGTGGCACAGCTAGGGTATTGGTCAGCGCGATGCTATTACAGCGCCAGCGACTGAGGTTCAAATCCCCCACTGTCTCTAGGGAGTTTGCGCGTTCTCCGCGTGTCTGTGTGGGTTTTACCAGGGGCTCTGGTTTCCTCCCACACTTCAAAAATGTGAACCCGTTCACATTGGTGTAATTGGGTGTAATCTGGTGGAACGGACTCGTGAGCCGAAAGGGCCTGTTACTATGCTGTAGGTCTAAGTTAAAAAATTAAAAATTTTTACAACACACACAGTCTCTCTCTCTCTCTCTCTCTCACACACAGACACACACACACACCATCTCTCTCTCTCTCACACATGTACCCCGTCTCTCTCTCTCACTCTCTCTCTCTCTCTCTCACACACACACACACACACACACACACACACACACACAGTCGCTCTCTCACACACGCAAACACACCCGTCTCTCTCACACACACACACACACACACACACAGTTTCTCTCACACATACACACACCATCTCACTCACACACACACATACAGTCGCTCTCTCACACACACAGTCGCTCACTCACACACACAAACACACCCATCTCTCTCTCACACACACACTCACACACACACACAGTTTCTCTCACACATACACACACCATCTCACTCACACACACATAGTCGCTCTCTCACACACACAGTCGCTCACTCACACACACAAACACACCTGTCTCTCACACACACACACACACACACACACACACACACATAGTTTCTCTCACACATACACAAACCATCTCTCACACACACACACACACACACACACAGAGTCACTCTCACACACACGCACACAGTCGCTCTCTCACACTCACAAACACACCCGTCTCTCTCTCTCACACACACACACACACACACACACACACACACACACACACACACACACACACACACACACACACACACACACACACACCCATAGACACCTGTCTCTCTCACACACTCACTCACTCAAACTCAAATACATACCACAGCTACTGTTCAGAACCTGCTCGCTGGCTTGGGCTCACCACAGGAAGTTATGGTCTTTAAGATGTGGCATCTGGGCTAGCAGTCGACTGCTGCTCTGTCAAGCAGGCAGATGCCTGCAAGTCACAGAGAAATTGCAAAATCACATTACATCTCCCTGCACCACAAAAAAATACCTCGTTGCTTTGCAGTTTTGCTGCAATCGGAACGTGTACATATTGGATGCTGAGGTAGGAGCGAGCAAGCACCGAACTCGAAAGACTGTACAACAGGCTTTATTCCAGTCAAAGTCTGAACACCAGTTCATGCCCTTGGCGGCTCCCGTGTGACTGGCTCAGGTCTATATACGGCTCAGCTTATTACCGCCGGCCAGGTGGATGATGGACAGCCGGCCAGGTGGGGTCAGCCCCTTAAGTGGTCTTCCTGCATGTGCAGAGATCGCCCCCTGCAGTCGGCTGGTGGTCGTATCACCACAGTACAGTCAGGCACTTTGATAGAAAAGGGGAGAAATTGAAAATCCCCAGAGACAAAGGGACCTGGGAGTCCTCGGGCAGGATGGCCCGAAGGTCAACTTGCAGGTTGAGTCGGGGGTGAAGAAGGCAAATGTAAAGCTGGCGTTCATTTCAAGAGGAATAGAATAGAAGAGCAGGGATGTGATGTTTAGGCTTGTAAAGGCACCAGGGCGACCTCACCAGTGAGCAGTTTCCTTATTAAGAACGGATGTGTTGACGGTGGAGAGAGTTCAGAAGAGGTTCACTTGAATGATTCCGGGAATGAACGGGTTATCATACGAGGAGTGTTGGACAGCTCTTGGTCTGCACTCGTTGGCGTTGAGGAGAATGAATTTTGAAAGGTGTAGACAGATGGACATAAGTGAACAGTTTCAGAATGGAAGGGCGCCCGCTTAGAACTGCGATGCGGAGGAATTTCTTCAGCCAGAGATCAGTGAATCTGTGGAGTTTGTTGCACCAGGCGGCCATGGAAGCTGGGTCATTGGGTGTATTTAAGGCAGAGTTTCTTGATTAGTCGGGAACATCAGAGGTTCTGGGGAGAAGGCTGGGCAGTGGGGCTGAGCAGGGCAAATGGATCAGCTTATGATTGAATGGTGGGGTAGACTTGATGGGCTGAATGGCCTATTTCTCCTCCTCTGCATTGGATGCTGGGTGGCTCCTAAGTTGTTGCGAGAACAACTACCTGGGTCTCAACGTGAACAAGGCAAAGGAGGCAGTTTCAGACCCCAGGAGGGCAAAGGCCGGCCATTCTCATTACACGTCAATGATTCCAGCATGGAGAGTGCTGAGTTCCTTGGTGTGCGTGCAATTGTTGACCTATCTTGGGCAGGCGGCACCTCCTCATTAGTCAGGAAAGTGCAGCAGGAGGGCGAGGTGACCGGCCCCCATCTTGACGGTATTTTACAAGAGCGCCATTGAACCATCGCTGTATGGGATGGTAGCTGCAATGCATCAGACAATACAGTGGGTCATCAAAACATCCGAGAAGATCCCTTTCCTCTTCTGCCGGCATTCTCCGGGAACACTGTGTAAATTGGGCTCAAAGAATTATTGAGGACCCTTTCCATCCAACGCACAGGATCTTTGACCTGCTACCATCAAGAAGGTGGTACAGGAGCATCAAAATCAGGCTGACTCTTCCTGCAAGCTGTGAGATGGATGAATGGTATTCTGCAACTAACTAAATAATTTCAAGGTATTTATATATTTTAATTTCTATCTTTATGTACGTAGAATATACTGGAACATTAGGGACTCTTAGGCAGGCACATGGATGAAAGAAAAATAGAGGGTTATGAAGCAGAGAGGATTGAGTTTAATTTTGAAGGGAATGTTGGAGGTCAGCATAACATTGTGGGCTGAAGGGCCTGTGCTACGCTGTAATGTCCACGTTCTGTGTGATTATTATATTCTGTGTGCGTCATGGTGTGGAGAAATGCTGTTTCATCGGGTTGTACAGTCAGGTGTAGGCCCAGCAATTATTGGCCAGTAAGTTTGACATGGTGGTTGGTAAACTAATGGAGTATTGTTAGAGGTATCTATCTGTATCTAGAGAGGCAGGGACTGAGTTTGTGCATGAGCTTGTGCAGGGATGGTCATGTTTGACAAATCCTGTTGAATATTTTTGAGGAGGTGACAAGGAAGGTTGATGAGGGGAGAGCAGTAGATATTGTCTATAGATTTCAGTAAGGCCTCTGATAGGGTTTCACATGAAAGGTTGGTAAGGAAGTCTCAGGCGCTAGGTATTAATGTTGAGGTAGTCAGATGGGTTCAACGGTGGCTAGAGGGCAGATGTCAGAGAGTCCCGGTGGATAACTGTCTGTCAGGATGGAAGCCGGCGACGAGCGGTGTGCCTCAGGGATCAGTGTTGGGTCCCTTGTTGTTCATCATTTACATTAATGATTTGGATGATGGAGTGGTAAATTGGGTGAGTAAATATGCGGATGATACAAAAATAGGGGGAGTTGTGGATAGTGAAGATGGATTTTGGAGACTGTAGAAGGATTTGGACTGCTTAGAAGAGTGAGCTGAAACGTGGCAGATGGAGTTTAATACTGACAAGCGTGAGGTGCTTCATTTTTGGGAAGAATAATCAAAACAGGATGTATGCGGTGAAGGGGAGGACATTGAGGAATGCAGAGGGATCTATGAATAATGGTTCATCATTCTTTGAAAGTGGAATCTCGTGGTGAAGAAGGCTTTTGGTATTCTGGCCTTTATAAATCAAAGCTTAGAATATAGGAATTGGGAAGTGATGTTGAGACTATTCAAGGCATTGGTGAGGCCAAATTTGGAATACTGTGTGCAGTTCTGGTCCCCAAATTATAGGAAGGTTATCAATAAGGTAGAGAGGGTGCAGAAGAGATGAACTAAAATGTTGTCTGGATTTCGTAATCTAGAATACGGAGAAAGATTGAGTAGACTGGGTCTTTATTCATTGGAGTGTAGAAGGTTGAGGGGGGATTTGATAGAGGTATTTAAAAATATGAAGAGGATAGACAGAGTAGAGGTGAATAGGCTCTTCTCCTTGAGGGTAGGGGAGATTGGAACGAGGGTTCATAAGTTAAGGGTTAGGGGGCAAAACTTTAGTAGTGACATGAGAGGGAACTTCTTCACTCAGAGAGGGGTGGCTGAGTGGAATGACCTTCCGGAAGAGGTGGTTGCAGCAGGGTCAATTTTGTCATTTAAGGAAAAGTTGGATAGGTGCATGGATGGGAGGGGGTTGGAGGGTTATGGACAGGGAGCGGGTAGGTGGGACTGGAGGAGATTGGTACAGATCAGAGGGGCCGATATTACCTGTTTCCGTACTGTAATTGTTATATGGTTAAACCTGAACTTGAGATCCTTTCTTTAATTGGTGTGACCTCTCATGCCCTTTTGCCCAGCTGGTGTGAATCGTCTGGCCCTGACTGCTTGCCAGGGATTCTACACCTCACTCACCCGAAGGCTTTGACCGCAGGATGTCCTGTTAAAGCATTGAGATTGGAGTCAAAATTAGATGTTTTGTAAGGTTGGCTTTAGCCGTAGCCAGGAAATGCCTTGCAGTTACATGGAGAAATGCCCCTAAATTCAGTATTCAGCGATGACACTTGGAGATGAGATCATTCATTCCTTTGGAGAAAACAACATGTAATTTACGAAATAATTATTCTCTTTTTATTAAAACTTGGAGCCCGTACAAATTATTACATTTCTTTTTCCCCATACATCAGAGGTGTGGTCCCAACCCACAACACATATTTGAATATATTGTTTTAGTTGTTCTCCTCTGCATTCACTTCCTTTTCTCTTTTTTTTTCTCCTGGGGGTTAGTTTGGAGGTTGGTTGGGTGGGGTGGGAGGGATAGGGATGGGGGGGTGGGGGGTTTTATGGGAGAAAATATGCATTGAATTGTATTTTACCTGTATGCTTCATTATCGATTATAAATAAAATTTTAAAAAAAGAACTCCCTGGTATCCAGAATTCAAGCAACTGGCAAAAAGAAAATGAATATAAAAAATGAAAATAAATAAAAGTTTAAAATTGTACATGTAGTGATATGTTTCCTCCATTGTATCTCATTATCATTGTCGGTTATGAATATGGAGCTGGCCTACCCATGGATGACTCATACACTATGACTCCTCCCCCCGTGGTCCTGGGCCATAAAGGTCGAGCCACCTTTCCCTTTCTGCAATTCCTATCCTGGAATCCGGGCCAGCAAGATTCTTCTGTGTCTTAAAGCCTATCGTTTCCCTCTGTGGTCACCAGTAGTGCCCTACAGTACACGTTCTGTGAAGTAAAAACCTTGGGTGAGGACGGGAGAAAATATTCAGCCTCAGTCGGGCTTCGCCCGTAATAGCTGTCTGAACAAAGTTGCGCTTGAATAAAATGGCGTCGTGCAGGATGAAGGGCTGGCAGGGCCTGAATTCGCCCGAGCTCGGAGGCTGAGCAGGCTCAGGGCTGGTCAGTACTTGGAGGGGAGACCAGCCTGGGAACTCTCGGTTTCTGGGAGGGGGGGGGGGGCGCGGACAGAATCGCCTTGCCTTAGATAAAAGTCACCATGGCTTCCTTAAAATAAGATCACGCATGTCAAATTGCAACAGTATATAAATATGTTTCTGGGAGACAAATTGTAGCAGGTTTGGTAGTGTAGGTCACACACAAACACTGATAAAGCCTGTTTGACTCTCTCTGCTTGCAAAATGACATGACCTTCCTAGAACAGCAAATTCCCCTCTAGAAATAAGGTGGCTCCGACAAGTTTTTCATCTATTGCTTTTTTGTAAATAACAATCCATTAGTGAAGTCTCTTGGGCACTCTCCAAAGCTCTGGCAAAGGCTCTGAGGCTCCGACATGTCTAGCATGGGACAGAGCTCCAGTATTTTAATAAGATCTGTTTTAAAGTGTTTGTATCTGACCTACACTAACAAACCCTGCCCCAATTTATTTCCCCAAAAGCATATCTATATATGGTCACAGAACCTATTGCAATTTTTTTGAAGTGACAGACAGGGGAAGATGCAGTAGATGTGTGTACCTGGACTTCCAAAAGGCTTTCAACGAGGTTCCACCCATGGGGCTGCTACACATGATGAGAGCCCATGGAATTACAGGACAGACTCTCGCATGGGTAGAGCATTGGCTGGTCAGCAGGTAACAGAGAGTGGGGATATTCCAGTGGCTACCGGTTACCTGTGGTGATGTGATGTCCCGCAGGGGTTGGCGTTGGGGCCACTTTTCTTTCTGTTGCATATAAATGATTTGAATTATGGATTTGTGGCTAAAATTGGAGACGATACCAAAAACAGGTGGTAGGGTGGGCGGGGTTGAGGATAATGAAAGGCGGCATAGATCAGGAGAGGTGGCAGATGAAACACAAGATTGGAAAGCGTGTGGTCGTGCACTTTGGCCAAAGAAACAGATGGGCAGACTATTATTTAGAAATTCAAAATTCCGAGGTACAAAGGGAGTTGGAAGTCCTCGGGCAGGTGGACCTCCAGGTTCAGTCAATGGCAAAGAAGGTGAACGCCATGTTGGCGATGATATTTAAAGGAGTAGCGTACAAGAACAGGGATGTGATGTCGAGGCTCTATAAAGTGAGACCTCACTTGGAGAACTGCGTACAATTGTGAGCACTTTATATACACGCTGGTGTTGGAAAGGGTTCAGAGGAGATTCTCTGGAATGATACCTAGAATGAAAAGGTTAGCACATGATTGTCGGCTCTTGGACTGTACTCATTGGACCACAGGAGGATGAGGAGAGACCTCATAGAGACACTTTGAATGCTTAAAGGCACAGACAGATGTGGCAAGGTTGTTTCCCATGGTAGGCAATTCTAGGACAAGAGGGCACTAGGATAAAGAGGAGCCCATTTAGAACGAAGATGGGAAAAGTTTCTTTCAGAGGGTCGTGAGTCTATGCCACTGTTTGCCACAGGTGGCTGTAAAAGCGAGGTCTTTGGGTGAATTTTAATTTAGGCATGCAGCACGGTAACAGGCCCTTAGGCCCCGCGAGTCTGTCCCCCACCCAATTTACACCCAATTTACCTACGTTTTGAAGGGGGAATGGGGCTGGGTGGGAGGATGGATTTGAATGGCGGAGCAGACTCGATGGGCCAAGGGGACCACTTCTGCTCCTATCCCTTGCGATAACTCTTATGGATCAAATTTAAAATATTAAAAAAATTTAGACATACGGTGGGGTAACAGGCCCTTTTGGCCCACAGCCACGGTTGACCTCCATCCCCTGGTATATTTTGAACAGTGGGAACTCCCTCAGACGCACGGAGAACAGCCTCAGGCTGATTGCTAATCGCTACGTCAACCACGCTGCCAAATTAGTTCCGATGAAGGTCCAGCAATGAGATTTATGACATTTAGCGAGATGTATATCTGGTGGATGTGTGTGGCCAATTCTTCCCAGCTAATTCAGAAAGTAAGATTATTTATTTTTTCCATGACTGGATAATGCAGGTACGATATTATCCTTTCAAAACTTTATTTATTTGAAAAATCATTAGTAATAATACAGCATACATACCATACAGACAATTTTATGTATATATGAAAAAAAGTAATAAAAACCAGTAAAATAAGAGAAAAAAAATTATGATAATTTTTTGTTTTAAATCCCCACCCACCCTCCCACTCTGTCAGCCAGCTTTCTTAAGGAAAGCCAAAAACATATATATGTAAACAAAAACTAAGAATATATAATAAATCAAAGTATATCTAAATGCGGTAACCACTTGTTAACAAAAACAGAATAATTCTCATGCAGATTATATGTAATTTTTTCCATAACAATACAAGCTTTCAATTCATTCTGCCATCGCATTATATTAATTACAATATCATCTTTCCATGTATTTGCAACACATTTTTGAGCAACAGATAATGCTAAATGTACAAATGCAATTTGAAATTTATCCAACCCTAAACCCTTTAAAGGAACCATATATCCCATTAAAAAAATAGATGGATCTAATGGTAAGTTAATATACAATTCTTCCAAAATTAACCTAATTTCTTCTCCCAAAATGGTTGTACATGCATACAAGACCAAACAGCATGTAAAAATGTACCAAAATTTTCCAAAATTAACCTAATTTCTTCCCAAAATGGTTGTACATGAACACAAGAAAAACAGCATGTAAAAATGTACCAGTACATACACCACATCTAAAACAAAAATCTGAATTACAAAAACCATATTTTTTCAATTTTTACAACTGATGTAGAAAGTTATAATTAACCATTCCATACCGCACATTCATCAATTTAGTAACATTATCATAACAGATGTCCGACCAATAATGTTCTGGAAAAACAAAAGCTAAATCATTTTCCCATTTAAGCTTAGACTTGTCCCATTCAGGTTTATCCATATTATCTTGTAACACTTGGTACATAACTGAAATATAACCCCTTTTTGGTATAGAAGAAATCAAAGATTCAAATTCCATCAATATAGGTAAAATCATCTCCCTACCATACATACATTTCACCAAAGCTCGCAATTGATAATAAACGAAGAATTTTCACCAATATCAAAACGCTCTTTAAATTGATTAAAAGAAATAAACTATCCTTCCACAAAACAATCCTGTAATGTCTTTCTACCCTTAGAATCCCAATTCTTTAAATGATTATTAAACATTGAAAAAGGAATAAGCTGATTATTATATAAATGAATTAAAATTGACAATTTATCTCTTGATTCTAAAATCTTTTTTTTTAGTCCATAACTTTAATAAATGTTTTAATATCATCTGTAATGGAGGATTTAGACCCTGCTTTTGCTTATGCAAGGCTGAGCATCAGTAACCTACTTTGAGTATAATGTAGGAATCATAGACATAAGCTAAATTCCACCATGGGGCCCAGAGATGCAGTTATCTGACAAAAAGACATCTGGTACCAAGAACGTTTAATCTTCCTGCTTGTTAGCCGGTTGCTGTTTGAGATTGATGGGATTGTTGGTTGCAGACTGTCAGGTGAGACCTTGAAGCTAAGTAAAACATTGTATTCAAAGTGATAAGCTAGAATAGGTAATATAAGCCGTGGTCCCACTGCTGAAGTTTTCTTTGATTTCTTTATACATTTTGGGGATTTATCCAGAAAAGGATCCAAAACACAATTAAAATTTCCTCCAACTAAAATATTTTCATTAGCTTGATTTAACAACAAAAAAGCGTCCAAAATAAAACACTCATCATCCACGTTAGGTGCATAGACATTAAGCAAAGTCCAAGATTCAGCAAAAATTTTACAATTCACCCTTAAAACCATTCCAGCATTTCCTTCCATAGTTTGCAATTCAAAAGGCAAATTCTTATGAATCAAAATTGCTACACCTCTTGCCTTAGAATTAAATGAAGAAAAAAACACATGTCCAACCCAATCTCTTATCAATTTCAAATGTTCTTTTTCAGTCAAACGTGTTTCTTGTAAAAAGGTAATGTCAATTTTCATTCTTGATATAAGCCAAAACTCGCTTTAATTTAATCGGATTATTTAACCCCTGAACATTAAAAGTTGCAAATTTCAAATTAGACATCCTTATAAACTAACAATATACTCACTTACTACAAAATATTGCTCCCCTTATAGTAACTTAAAACCACAATCCCTCCCCTAAATATTTTCAGAAAATGTAAAAAAAACCTACCCAAAGGTAGTAACGCCCTAAAAAACTGGGTGTGGTAAGCCCCACTAGTGGCGGATGATTATCAAAGATTTCAGTGCTATCCACCTCCCCCACAGCCAGAAATACATTATTCACATCAACACAATCCAATACTCTAAATATATTCAACCCAATGACTCCATTCCCAATGATTGTTCCGGATCTTCAATGTCAATAAGACATTGTATTAAAACTTCTTTCTTTCCAATCTTTCCATTTTTCCCATTCTTCCCATTTCCATTTCCATTTGCCTTCTTTTTAGGCAACGATGGCAAAACTCTTCCATGTCCTCGTAGATCCGGTAATGAATTAACAAAAACTAACGCATCATGATCATTCTCAAAAAATTGAGATTGAAAATTGCCATTGTAATGCATGTCAAAAGAACCAAAGACTTGTTGATCCAAACCAAGGCTTTTATTAACTAAAAGACTGGAGCATATCACAAGTAGGTCGACCAGTCCAGAATGACCTGGTCTGGCTAGGAGCAACACTTTAATACCTGCCGGTAGGTGTGGCTACACTCTCAGCCAATCACAATCATCCTACACGACCATCTGTACATATTCACATTGGTGATAGAATCTGTACTATCACAGCCATAAAAGACTTATAACACAGCAGTGTATCAAAAAGCAAACTTATAACCCTTTCGCCACAGTACTTCTTCAGCCGAATTAAATTCCCATCGTCGCCTAATGATCTCCTGACTCAGATCTGTGTAAAAAAAACCTCTATTATTTTGAATTAACATTGGAGATTGACTTTGTCGTGTCTTCTGTACTGCCAACTGTGGTATAATTTCTCTGTCCTGATAATTCAGACAACGACCCAAGACTGCCCGTGGTGGTTGTCCCGGTAATGGTTTCTTTCGTAACACTCTATGTGCCCTCTCCAGTACTAAGCCTTCCGAAAAAAACTCCTTGCCCAACTCCTCGGGAATCCAATTCTTAAATTTTTTTTTATTGGATCAGACCCTTCAATGTCTTCTGGAATACCCACAATTTTCACATTATTTCTCCGACTTTGATTTTCCAATGCATCAATTTTTTTCAGTAAATCTTTCTTCTGGATTCCCCAATCCACAAAAGAATCTTCCACCTTCTTCATTTTTTCCTTATTACATTCAACTTGATTTTTACATTCAAGAAAAGATGTTTCAATTAAAAAAAAATTTCTTGCACTATATCTACTGATTTAATACATTTATTGATATCACTCTTAACTGTAGATATATCTTCAGACATATTAGATATTTTAGTTGTCACATCCAGAAATCCTTCAGTAATTTGTTTAAACATATTGTCCATTTGGTAAGCAATTCCTTCCAAAACTATACAAAAAGACTCCATTCTATATTCCAGTTCCACATTTTGAGGCCTACCTTCTCTAAACTCCACCTCCAATTGTTCCTGTGAACTGCTCAATAAAGGTAAGTCCTCTTCTTCCAGCATTGTCGGTCCTCTCCCAGTGCGGCTGCGGGTCTATACACCCGACAATAGGATGCCGCCACTCGGGCTCCCCCACAGCACACACACGGTCTAACAAATCCCGGACCCTTGAAGCACCCCGCCTGCCAGGTAAGACCAAGGACCGCGCAGGTGCAACTTCTGACACTACTCTGCGCGTCCCCAGCCCACCTGACGGCAGCCCAGGCTCAAGGGTTCTTCTTTCAGCCGGGTCGCCTGTGCATCCGACATCGCGGCCGCGTGGTTCGGCACCGGCCGAACTAATTGGCAAGCCGACGCCATCTTGTGGAGACAAGATTAGCGCCGGTGTCATACCTAACCAGGCAGGAATCCTCTGCGCCTTTGAGGTTCCAAGCATCGGGTCCATGGCTTCAGTTGAACAGGCAGGCCTCAATTCTTCAGCACTTTTAAAAGGTAGTTTCTTCTGCAATTGAGTTTTCATTTTTTTTAACATTAGTAGCCATTGTGACCCACTAATGTTCCCAAAAGTAAAAATACAACTTTTAATCATTTTTATAAACTTTAAAAATGGGTGCTTAAAAAATTAGCTGGCGAAGGGTGGCCACGCCCTCATATTATCCTTTCCTTGCAACCGCTGGTGGCACTCGGTAAGCCCCTTCCACATAGCCCACACAATGGGCGGGGCTGCCTCTGTCTTCCATGGTGTGAACCTTGCTGGTGTAATATGAAGGGCCATCTGTCTCCACCTGTCGAGGGCACTGGGGAGGCCAAGCCTGAAGAAGTCTTGTCAGAGAGAGGTGGGAGGCAGGAGAGCACGATCCAGTCCTCATCAAGGGCTGAGCGGCGGAGTGGGTCAAGAACCTCAAATTCCTGGGTGTCAACACCTCCGAGGATCTGTCTTGTAGCCTCCACATTGATGCAATCACGAAAAAGGCTCACCAGGAGATTTGGTACATCACCAAAGACTCTCGAAGACATCTGCAGGTGGACTGTTGAGAGCATTCTGGGCTGCTGGCGTCACTGTTTGGTATGGAGGTGTGAACGCTAAGGACATGAAAAATCACTAGAGGGTCGTTAACTTG
This sequence comes from Narcine bancroftii, assembly GCF_036971445.1. Lineage (NCBI taxonomy): Eukaryota > Metazoa > Chordata > Chondrichthyes > Torpediniformes > Narcinidae > Narcine > Narcine bancroftii. Next base: position 184,318,517 of record NC_091470.1, read on the forward strand.
GCCTGCAACATCGCAGGCACCAGACTTCACTCCATCGAGGACATCCACAAGTGGCGGCATCTCAAGAAAGCAGCCTCTATCCTCAAAGACCCCTCACCCCCACCCAGGCCGTGCCCTCTTCGCTCTGCTACCATTGGGGTAAAAAGTCCAGGAGCCTGAAGACATGCACTCAGTGGCACAAGGACGGCTTCTTCCCCTGCGCCATCAGATTCCTGAACGATCAACGAACCAAAGACGCTAGCTCACTCTGACTTTTTCTCTTTTTTTGCAGAATTTTTCTTTTATTTGGATGGTCAAGTTTATTGTCCTCCGACTGTATGAGTGCAACCCGACGAAACACCATTCTCCGTTCCTCGGTGCAAAACACACAGACACACAGCCAGAGATAACACGCATACAGACAAACAATACACAAGCAGGACAAGTTTCATATCTATAAAAATAATTAAATAACTATTGTACAAATGAGAGTCTCGGGTGGTGAGTGTGAGTGGTTCCTTTGGTCGTTCAGCATTCTCACTGCCTGTGGGAAGAAACTGTTCCTCGGCCTGGTGGTGCTGGCTCTGATACACTTGGTAAGGTGGTTCCTACAAATGTCTGTGCTGTGATGCTGCCGCAAAACATAATTTTGTGGTGTGTTCATGACAACAAATTCTCCTGGTTCCTAGGTTCTGGGGTGAGGTCCCAACTAACAGTTTACTTTTCTGAGGAACGAAGGACCAGGCCACTTTTTCAGCCAGTTCACTTTATTCGCTGCACGGGCTTGTGCGAGGTCCATTGTCTCCATGGGGGGATCGTGGAGCTCTCCAAACATCCCGCCGCAATCTGATTTAAACCAATCAGAAAAAGCTTTTTGTTTCTCCCCATGTGACAAGCGTTACCCTATCATCAGTGGTTGGCATGGCAGTCAAAGTGCCAGCATTCGGGACCGGGGGGCGGGGTTGAATCCCACACTGTCTGTAAGGAGTTTGTATGTTTTCCCTGTGTCTGGGTGAGTTTTCCCCAGTGGGGGTCGGGGGGGTGGGGGGCTTCGGTTTCCTCCCACCGTTTGAGACGGACCAGGAGGTTGTAGGTTAATGGGATGTAAATTGGGTGGTGCGGGCCGAAATGGCCTGTTACCAGGCTGCAGGTCCACATTTAAAACTGAAAACATTTATTAAGGTGCACTCTGCTTGTCTGCAAATTGCATCATTATGTGAACCGATCAGATAAACAGGTTCCCCTTACCTCTGGCATTGTCCTTGCATGTCACCTGATCTGGGGAAATTCCAGGTGGGTGGGAACCTACTGGCTCTGCTGACATTGCCTGGCAACACAGGGCCCCTCACTTCTCTGAATATTTATAACCCTCTGCATCCTTTTGAGGCACACCCTTGCTTGATAAGGCAGACCCTCAAGCCCACTGATTCAAGGGGGAAGGTCTCGAACTAGGGGGCATGTTGAGGAGATTGGAGGGGGGGGGGGCTTTGGAATCTATGAAACCAGTGGACGCAGTTCACTGGAGGGGTCAAAAATTGAGGATTTTGGGGAACTGCCACATGGATGCAAGGAATATATGGGTATGGTGTCATTAGGGGTTGTGCAGTGGGGGTGGAGGGTGGGGTGTTGTGGACCGTAATGTATTTGCAGATTTAAAATGATTTTTTTCAGTCTGCTTGTTTGTGTACAGCAATTTAGCCTGTCGACCGTCAGCGAACAAGAAAAACACAGAAGATAATTTGAGACCTTTGTCCATCTGGTTTGTAAAAGTGCAATAATTTTGGAATGATTTGCTGTTTGTCATTTACGTCAATGGTCTGGATGATGGGGTGGTAAATCGGATTAGTAAGTATGTGGGTGATACTCAAATGAAGAAGGTTTTCAGATTTCCAAAGGATTTGGACTGCTTAGAAGAGCGGGTGGATGAAGTTTAATGCTGAAGAAGGGTGAAGAGCTTTGTTTTGGAAGGAATAATCAAAACAGGACATGCGTAGTAAATGGGAGGGCATTGAGGTACGCAGTGGAGCAGAAAGATCTGGGGATAATGGTGCATCGTTCCCAGAAGGTAGAATCTCATGGGGATAGAATGGTGAAGAAGGCCTTTATAAATCAAAGCATAGAATATAGGAGCTGGGAGGTGATGTTGAGACTGTTCAAGGCATTAGTGAGACCAAATTTGGAATATTGTGTGCAGTTCTGGTTGCCGAATTATAGGAAGGATATCGACAAGGTAGAGAGGGTACAGAGCAGATTTACAAAAATGTTACCTGGGTTTCAGAATCAAGATTGCATAGAAAGATTGAACAGATTCATTAGAGCATAGAAGGTTGAGGGGGGATTTGATAGAAGTATGTAAGATTATGAGGGGGCTAGCTAGAGTTAATGTGGATAGGCTTGAGGGTAGGAGAGAAACAAAAGGTCATGAGTCAAGGGGCAAAAGTTTAGAAGTAACACGAGGGGGAGCTTCTTCACTCGGAGAGTGGTGGCCGTGTGGAATGAACTTCTGGGAGAAGAAGTGGCGGCAGGGTCCATTTTGTCATCTAAGGAAAATAATGGATAGGTAGATGGATGGGAGGGGAACAGAGGGTTAAGGGCAGGATGCAGGTAGGTGGGGCTAGAGGAGGGTACTTGGTTCAGTGCAGACTTGAAGGGCAGAGATGGCCTGTTTCCATGCTGTAATTGTTGTATATGAAGAAGATATCTTTCTTCTTTGGCTTGGCTTCGCGGACGAAGATTTATGGAGGGGGTAAAATGTCCACGTCAGCTGCAGGCTCGTTTGTGGCTGACAAGTCCGATGCGGGACAGGCAGACACGGTTGCAGCGGTTGCAGGGGAAAATTGGTTGGTTGGGGTTGGGTGTTGGGTTTTTCCTCCTTTGCCTTTTGTCAGTGAGGTGGGCTCTGCGGTCTTCTTCAAAGGAGGTTGCTGCCCGCCAAACTGTGAGGCGCCAAGATGCACGGTTTGAGGCGTTATCAGCCCACTGGCGGTTGTCAATGTGGCAGGCACCAAGAGATTTCTTTAGGCAGTCCTTGTACCTTTTCTTTGGTGCACCTCTGTCACGGTGGCCAGTGGAGAGCTCGCCATATAACACGATGTGAAGAAGATATAAAATTGGATAAATATGAAGAAATATTTTTAAATGTAGCCATAGGGACAGCAAAGCGGTAACGTGGAAAACGGAGAATTTGGTGAAAATAGACAGATGGCAGATTGAAATGCAAAATTGTACACCTTTAGAAAAAGTTTTACTTCAGTTTAAGAAATCGAATTGGAAACTTTTATAAAATGTGGGAACCATATATGGATTTTATGATTAAAACTCCACCCACATCCTTCACCTTACCCACCCCTCTCAGTTAGAAATAAAAAAATAGTCAATGAATATTATATATGTAGAATTAGGCATTCCTTCTTTTGTGGGGGCGGGGGTTGGGAGAAAATTCAAAATTGATTGTATCAATTTGTTAAGTTGCTGTGTTATTAAATTTATATTTTGTATTGATATATAAATTTTTTAACAATACAGAAATTAATTAAAGTTTGACTAATTAATATGGGGGGGGGCAAGGGTGCAGGGGGAGCACATTTTTCGGCAGCATCAGAGCTGTGGATGGGGTGGAGGCACCACTTTTGAAACAGAATCTCTCAGGGTGTGTGGTCGCTCCTCCTGAACACACTCTCCCACCCCCCCCAGCTTCTCTACTGGTACCTCATTCTTGATGGTAATAGGTAGCGCTGGACAGAAAGGGTCCTCTATAATTCTTTCAGCCCTATTTAAGTGAAGCTCCTGGTTATTGTGAACAATAGTGGAAATGGACACCCCAGTGTTCTCCTTGGCCGTTTTAATGCCCAGCTCATTGCCAACCGATTGTATGAGTGCAACCTGACGAAACAGCGTTCTCCATGCAAAACTCACCACCCTGACTAGATCAATGAATGACGTTTCACAAAGGGTTGATAAATTAGAAGGAAGAATTCAAGACGACTGTAAATAGGCTCAACATATCGCAGAAAGAACAAATGTTTTTTTTTAAATTTTTTATTTTTCACACCATAAATCACATTAGCCATGATATACACTATTTCTTTTTCACACATATACAGTGACTTTTTCTCCCCCCCCCTTTCCTCCCAAACCACCCCCCCACCCCCCCCCCCCTCATCCATTTTAGGTATACAATCTAGGTTGCATTAAGCCAGTCAGACAATGTTGTCATTCAACAAAATTACACCAGAAATTCTACTGAGTCCATTCTTTTCTTTCCTTCTCCTTCCATCAACTTAGGTAATGTTTGTCCCCGGTAGGTTTTCGCTATTGTATTTAATGTAAGGCTCCTATACTTGTTCGAATATTTCAATATTATTTCTTAACCTATATGTTATTTTTTCTAATGGAATACATTTATTCATTTAAATTTGGTAGTTTCTTCCTTTTAATTTGGTTATGTATTCCATTAATATTTAAAGACATATAGTTCAGCGTAGCCCTTTTATATTTTGTTTATCTTCTCTTTCCGTTTTTCCATCATTACCTTTCCTCCTTTTCCATTTCTGTTTTCTTATTTTCAACTCTTTATAAGACAACATTCCTACAACATCCAACATTTTCCTTATTCTCCTATTTCTATCTTATTTATCCCCAATCTCCCCTTCACCTCCTGAGTTGTCCTTTATCCCTTGTCGGACAACCACATCTCCCCTCTCCATTTGGATTTGCGAATCCACTCGCAAGCGTCAACTGATTTTGCAGTGACCGCTATTTCCCCCCACCCCGCCTCCCCCAGAAAAGATTTCACTTTTCATATGTCACAAAGGTCACTCTTTTAATTCCCTCCTTATTCTCTCTATTCCATTACCTTCCCTTATTAATTCTTGTCTATACTATCTATATTTTCCTCTAAGTACAGATACATTCACGTATGCTCATTGTCTCTATTCACTCTTATACCTCTTTACCCGCATACATATCAATCGTGATCATTTTTACTCTCATTACCCGTCTTCCTCCCTCAGTCTATTTTTGTAATTGTTCTGCAAATTTTCGTGCTTCTTCTGGATCCGAGAATAGTCTGTTTTGTTGTCATGGAATAAATATTTTCAATACCGCTGGATGCTTTAGTATAAATTTATACCCTTTCTTCCATAAAATCGCCTTTGCTGTATTGAACTCTTTTCTCTTCTTTAGGAGTTCAAAACTTATATCTGGATAAATGAAGATTTTTTGCCCTTTATACTCCAGTGGTTTGTTGCCCTCTCTTACTTTTTCCATTGTCTTCTCCAGTACCTTTTCTCTTGTAGTATATCTTAGGAATTTTACTACAATAGATCTTGGTTTTTGTTGTGGTTGTGGTTTAGAGGCCAATACTCTATGTGCCCTTTCTATTTCCATTTCTTGCTGTAGTTCTGGACATCCTAGGGTCTTAGGGATCCACTCTTTTATAAACTCCCTCATATTCTTGCCTTCTTCATCTTCCTTAAGGCCCACTATCTTTATGTTATTTCTTCTGTTATGGTTTTCCATTGTATCTATTTTTTGAGCTAATAGTTCTTGTGTCTCTTTAGTTTTTTTATTAGATTTCTCCAATTTCTTTTTTAAGTCTTCTACCTCCATTTCTGCTGTTACTGCCCTCTCTTCCATCTTGTCCATTTTCTTTCCCATTTCTGTTAAGGTCATCTCCATTTTATTTATTTTCTCTTCTGTGTTGTTTATTCTTTTTAGAAAGAACAAATGTTAACGAGGATTCTGTTACTGCTTTTGAGCTCTGTGAATGAAATATTATTGGAGAAGACTGATACTTTGGAAAATTACAGTAGAAGCAATAACCTTAAAATTGTTGGAATGTCTGAAGGCAAAGAAGGCCAAAATGACATTTTTTTTTCAAGATTGGATACCGGAAATATTTGGGTGAGAAAATTTTGAGGAGAGAATTTTGATTGAGAGAGCCCATATTGATCAGATTTTTAAACTATCAAGTTAGCGAGAAGATACTTAGTTTGGCAATGATAAGAGCTAAAGAACGTGGACCTCTGAACTGCAAGGGTAATAAGATCTTTTTTTAAATCCAGATTTGAGTCAAGCTCTTTTGAAGAGGAGGAAGGAGTTTAATTCAGTTCAGAAGGTTTTATATGATAAAGGTTACACATTCGTGTTGCGATATCCAGCTATGTTGAAAGTATTTATGCCAGAATGTCCTCTTCACCAACTATATTCAGGCTGAAGATTTTGTTGAAGACTTGCCCAAGGCTTGATTACCACAAGAGGGCTTGTTGAAATTATTTATTAATAATGGTGAGGATGTTCTTCTCTTTCTATAATGATTTTTCCTTTCCCCCCCAGGAGTTAGTTTCTGATGACTACGTGTGTTTTCGTGGTTTGATCATGACCCATATGGTGGTTATGCTGGCTCTTCTGGCATTTTGGGGAGGGAGGGATTTGTTATTATTACCTTTTTTTTATAATGTTTGTATTTTGAATAAATTCAATGTTTTTGATTTGCAGATGATGACACCTCAGACCAAGTTAATTTATGGGAATTCCTCTGGATAGGAATGTATGATAATAATTTGAAAAATAATGTGTAGAACAGCTAAGGTATTGAGCTTTAATATTAATGGGATTAACAGACCCATAAAAAGAAAGAAGGTTTTAACATATATCAAGAAATTAGTAGATATTGCTTTTTTACAAGAGACTCACTTAACTGAAAGTGAACATTTAAAATTGAAAAGAGGTTGGCTAGGCCAGGTAGCTTTCTCAACATTTAATTCTAAAACTAGGGGAGTGAGAATTTTATTTAAAAAAAAATTACCATTTAAAATTCAAGATGTAATTACAGATCCAGTGGGAAGGTATCTTATTGTAAATTGTCAAATATTTTCTGAAGAATGGAGTTTAATGAAAGGAAATTTCTTTTGAAAGAGAAGATGGTAAGAAAGTCACTTTGTGAGAAACAGAAGCACCTTCACAGAATTTGCTCGAGACAAAAATTGAGAACAAAGAACATTTATTATACAACAATGCAAAGTTGGGTGCTTCCCCTTACCCTGGGAATACACACACATACTGGGGCTGACCCAACTTTTATACATTTCATTTCAGTACAGAGATACCTTCCCCCCAACATTCTTCTGCCTCCTGGATTGGTTTAGCATTAGGTAATTCTGCCCACGTGGATTCTAACTTCTTATCAGTTTATGTGTCTTCCTGCAAACTTGTTAGCCAGAGAAGTATCATGTCTTTGTTCTTCACTCATTAATCAATCCCTAAGACTTGCTCAAGCTATCTACTTGTTATCCTGTTTTGAAGATCCTTAGTTTATTACACTTTTACAATCCTTCCTCCCATTCCAGCATCCCTTCACCCTAATTTAACCCATAATACTTCATCTCTAATGAGCACTTGCTTGACTCCTCACATTCCAGCATCCCTTCACCTTAAGTTAACCCATAATACTTTATTCTTAATTGGCACTTGCTTGACTCCTAACATTCCAGTATCCCTTCACCTTAAGTTAACCCATAATACTTTATTCTTAATTGGCACTTGCTTGACTCCTAACATTCCAGCATCCCTTCACCTTAAGTTAACCCATAATACTTTATTCTTAATTGGCACTTGCTTCCAGTATCTCTGGACTCCTAACATTCCAGTATCCCTCACAATCCACCCTTTTTCTTTAGCTATGCTAAGTAAATCCCCATTCGGTAGTGTTCTGTTAAGCTTGGTCCTTTTCCCAGTGTGTGAGTAAACGAACTGCGGCCTCAGCATCATCAGACGGAGTTTGGGAAGCATACATCATTTGGGTTGTAGTGACCTGCCGAAGGGCCCGTTGGATTAAACACTGCACACAAGTCTTTAGGCAGGGGAGCACCATAATGGCCAGAATAGTGAGTCCAGCTGCTATAAGGGCGATGGATATCAGACTCCAGTTACCAATAAAAAGTCTAGTTCATCCCACACCGGACCAAGGTTGCCCCGTCTGAACCTGGGCATGGGAAGATTTTCGAACTCCTGAAGAAGTGTCTTTAACCGCCTGACCGTTGTGAGCATTGTCCTTAACCAGTCTTTCACAAACGCTGCCTTCAGCAGCCAACGAGTAATCGAGAGCCAGGTGGTTTTGTTGAACTGTGGCTCGTATCTGTCGTCTTTCTTCAGCCCATAAATTCAGGGCCATCACTGTCTGTTCGGTGATGATCTCCAAGGCTGCCTGGAGTCTGATTAAACAATTTAAATGCCAAGCAGCTTTAGTATTCTGGAGCAGCTTACTTCGTTTACAGCTGGAACTCCCCTTACAGTGGTGTTTTTTTTAACATTCCAAACGTCTGTGTGACCCAAAGGATGCTTTACAGGAGACCAAGTTGGGGAGGGGTGTTTCTTGTCACTTAACCTGTGAGTTGCAGCTTGTCTGCGAACATTAGCATAAGTATCACTGAGCCTGTGAGTTGCAGCCTGTCTGTGAACATCAGCATATGTATTAACTCTATCTCTGCCACATGTACAATCCTGACTACCATTCTGTCTGTCTTTGTCCCACCATCTCCTTTGTGCTATCCCTTTAAAACTCCTCTCTTTAATACCTGTAGAGGCCAAAATACAATTCAAATCTACTCCTCTAGAGCCGTTCTGTTCCCCTGGTCCATGTTGGGATCCTATATTAACCCATACCCCACTTTAACTATACTTATATCTATGCCCTGTCTACATTCTAAAGGTAAATAATTGTCACCTCTGCTGCCCCTATTCCAGGAGGACTTAATACATCGTGAGTAATTTAGGGATGTCTCAAAAACGGGGAACCAACAAGTAAACAATACAGTAAATGGTAAAAACAACATTACAGCACTTTTTCCCGGCGTAGTGTAACTTTCAGATCAGAAGGATGAAGGACTGCACGCCAGGTGGAGGGTAGATTATCAATGTCTTTAGTCCATGGATCAGCAGCTTGTTTAATTCGTTGTATTTGAGTCCACCCCTTTTCTTTCGTTCGCACTGCAGTGTCTGTAATCAAAAGTACACAATAGGGGCCATCCCAGACAGGTTTTAGTTGGTGATCTTGCCATGCTTTTACATATACCCAATCACCAGGTTTAATAGAATGAATAGGATACTCCAGGGGTGGGCAGTAACAGCTGCATGTCTATTATCTCCATGAGCGCAGCCTGTTTGGCAGCTGCATCTGCCTGTCTGTTCCCCTGTGCTTCAGGACTGTCACCACTTTGATGGCTCCGTACATGAACTACAGCTATTTCCTCAGGTAATGTAAGAGCATCTAGAGATTGGAAAATTAAGTTTTCATGGATCAACTTTTGTCCTTTTCCAGTTATCATTCCCCGCTCTTTCCAGATCTTCCCAAAGGTGTGCACTACACCAAAAGCGTACTCTGAGTCTGTGTAGATCGTGCCCACCTTGTTCTCTAGACCTTGGAGAGCTCTACAGAGGGCATACAATTCACAAGATTGTGCTGACCAATGACCGGGAAGGTGACTGGCTTCATTCACCACTCCTTCTTTCCCATCCACTACACTATACCCGCTATAGCGAGTGCCATCAATGCAACGAGAAGATCCATCAATAAACCACCTTTCACCTTTCACCCTCCTGTAAAGGCTCATCACTTAAATCCTCTCTAATTTTGGTCTGTAAATCTATTACCTCTAAACATACATGCTCTAACTCATTTATGGTATTGTCAGAATTTGGAGAAACCAAGAAAGCTGCTGGATTGTGTTCTTTATTTGTAATCAGGGTCAAATCATCCCTATCCATTAGGATCGCTTCATATTTTAAAATTCTAGAGTCTGTGAGTCACCTTCCAGCATGTTGTAAGAGAATATTGCGGACTGTGTGAGGGGTGTGAACTATCATCGGGGCACCAAACATAATATTTTGTCCTTCCTCATCTAAAATAGCAGTGGCTGCGATGGCTTGCACACACTCTGGCCAACCACGACAAACAGGGTCTAAAGCTTTTGACAGAAAAGCAACTGGCTGTCTACAGCCTGCCCTCTCTTGTGTTAGTACTCCGGTGGCTACACCTCCTTTCGCATTGGTATATAGGTCAAATGGCTTATTTAGGTTGGGTAAAGCCAACACTGGGGCACTAATAAGGCACTGTTTCACCAAGTTAAAATCTTTAATCTCTTCCTCTGTCCAGACAACAGCTTCGCCCCCTAGAATTGTGAATTTATCATAGAGAAATCTGACCAGGCTAGAATAATTTTCAATCCAGATTCTACAGTATCCCACTAAACCAAGGAATTTCCTAAGTTCTTGGGCATTCTGGGGGGGATCTGTAATATACCACATATCCTCTCTGGACTTATTTTCCTAGTTCCCTGACTTACCATATGACCTAAGTATTTAACTTCTGATTGAACAAATTGTAATTTGGATTCGCTCACCCTGAGACCCTTATTCTCCAGAAAATTCAAAAGTCCAACAGTATACTAATTCATATGTTTTTCCCGTAATTAACAAATCATCAACATATTGTATCAACTGACAATTCTCTCTCTGAGGAGCCTCATCTAGTATTTGTTCTAAGACCTGACCGAATAAATTTGGTGATTCTGTAAAGCCCTGGGGAAGGACCGTCCACCGATATTGATTCTTGCGTCCAGTAAAAGGATTTTCCCATTCAAAGGCAAACATGTCTCTGCTCTCTGTTGCTAATGGACAGGTCCAGAAAGCATCTTTGAGGTCAATCACACTAAACCATTTACTATGTGGATCGATTTTACCCATTATTGTATAGGGATTAGGTACAACTGGGTGACAGGTGAGAATAATTTTGTTCAGCTCCCTCAAGTCCTGCACTAATCGATAGGTACCGTCTGGTTTTTGGACAGGTAAAATTGGAGTATTAAAAGGTGTCATACAAGGTTCGAGTATACCATCTTTCACCAACTGGTCAATAACTGGCTGCAGCCCCTTTCGGCCAGCCATAGGAATTGGATACTGTTTTCGTCTAATTACTTGTTCAGAATCTTTAAAAGTAACTTGCAGGGGAGGAACATCTAACCCTCCTCTATTTCCTTTTTTTTTTCGCCCATACTCTAGGATTTATTATTTTCCGATCCTCCTCTTTCAGCACATAAAATTGAACCCCGATACCTGATCCCTGTGGTCTGGTACCGATAGCCAATTGGTCCTGTAAATCACGTCCCATCAAGCAAACCCCAGCTTGGGGAACTAGTAAAATATCCTGTGTTATTATCTTTTCTCCCATTTGCATTCTTACATCTCTTAATACAGGGACTGTAAAGTCTCTTCCTCCTACTCCCGAAATCATCACTGACCCCTCTATCTTAACACCCTCGGGTGGTTGTAAAATACTAGACCGGGCTGCCCCAGAATCTACTAAAAAGGTCATCTTGTCACTGTGGGGTCGTATGCTTAAATTTACCAATGGTTCTCCGTGCAGCCCCATGGTGTGTATTGACTGAGAACCGTGACCCCCCCCTATTCATAATCTGCCTCCATCTGTCTGACTCTGGCTTTACCCTACCCTTAATTTAGTCTATGTGTCGTCTGAGTCCAGCGTGTTCGTTAAATGAAGTGATAGGAGAATCAGTTTATTTCACAGCATAAGAATAAAGCTTAACAGAGCTCCTGTTCAGTCATTAGTTCATAGGTCACCTGCACAGTGAGCTATTCCCCAAGGGTGACCTCTACTGTCCATTCTCTACAGTTTATATAGCTCAACTTTATCATACAGAACAAAAGTTGGCTTCGTTTGCTAGATTTCATTATCATACAGAACAAAAGTTGGCTTTCTTTGCTAGATTTCTTGCATAAGATTTATCACAAGTAATTTCCTGCTCTGCAGTTATCTGGGGTGTAGAGCTCCCATCTTAATCCTCAAGGTCAGAATATCCTGTTGTTTTGATTAGAAATCAATTCATACCCCAGATATTTCTAATTATTTCTTTGTTCTCATCTGGCCATATTCTTCTGTTCTACTCAACACCTCCTTCTGTCTTAGCTTCTTACTGATTCCGATTCCCATTCTCTTTGTTTCTGACAGTCTCTGTCAGATTCTTTTTGTTTGTGCTAATCAACACCTCCTTTTGCCTTAACCTTCCTACTAAATTGTTTCATACATATCCTCTCTTTTGTATTTTGGGAGCAGGCAATTCTAAACCTACTGTAATCAGCCAACTTTGCTACATACTGTGGCTGCCCCTTACTTTCCCTTCACCATGAGGTAAATATTAAATTGTTACTTAGTACTGGATTCATGTATACAAACTGAATAGTACATAAGCATATATTCTACATATTTTCTATGATTAATTAACCCCTATATTCCAACGCATCAGTGTGTAAGGTCGCGTCTCCCTGGCTTGCATTGGGCATTCTCTCTTAAAATAACGCACCTCCGGACTAGTCAGGGGCACATTTACAAAACCAAGACCCCCCTCCCATGGGAATTTCCCGTAAAGGTCTCATCCAGTTAGTTTCTGACTTATCCTCTCCTTTATAATGTCTAGGTTCCTGCTCTCTGGGAAATGAATCAAAGGGTTCTGCCGTTTCTTCCCTGAGGGTCTCACACTGCTCTCAATTAAAGTCGCCTCTCTCTCTTGTCAATAGAGGTGGTAATTGAGTACAGTATGTAGTCATCATACCACCCCTACTTTCTTCTCCTTTCTTTAGCTGTGGGAGAGGAGCGGAAGGTGCAGAAGGGTAGAGCATAGGAGGGGGGGGGGGGTGGAAAGATAGGAGCTGGCATAGGAGGAGCATAAGGTGGAGGAAGGGAATGTAACACATCCCATCCTTGTGTTTCAGGGACAAAAGGTTCCTTATCTTTCTTGCATTCCTTTTCATTCAAAACCAGTTGATCAAACGATCCCCTGAGCCAGCAGGCTGCATATTCTCTGCTCTCAATATTATCTCTTTGATTTTGATAGAGCCAGATGTTCAATGCCTGACATATCCAGTCATCCTCGGATCCGAGCTTTGGCCAATATACCGAATTCCCTTTTATCGGGTTTTTTAACCCATTCCAGACAGCAATACCTGACCATGGTCTGTTTGTCTTTCCCACGGGTTTTCCCCGCACCCCAATCAGATAGCATTAATCCTAACAGACTTTGCTTAGTTATCTGATTGTCCCGTCCTTCCTTAGGACTATTTCCCTTCCTACTCACACCTCCCATACTAAGAAGTAAGTAAAATTTCTCTTACAAGGATCCAGTAGCTATTCCTCGCGCGCTTCCTTAACATCCTCCCGTCGTTTGTTCTCAATGCCTCTTCTCAGATATCACTCGCTTCGTCCACTGACAAGTCACCCTCCGTCCGTGAGTCCAGCTGAATCAGCCGGGGTGCACCTACCCTCGTCGTCGGGCACTCTGTCAGTGGAGGGAGTGGGATCCCGGACGAGCCCCCATTTGTGAGAAACAGAAGTACCTTCACAGAATTTGCTCGAGACAAAAATTGAGATCAAAGCACATTTATTATACAACAATGCAAAGTTGGGTGCTTCCCCTTACCCTGGGAATACACACAGATACTGGGGCTGACCCAACTTTTATACATTTCATTTCAGTACAGAGATACCTTCCCCCCAACATTCTTCTGCCTCCTGGATTGGTTTAGCATTAGGTAATTCTGCCCATGTGGATTCTAACTTCTTATCAGTTTATGTGTCTTCCTGCAAACTTGTTAGCCAGAGAAGTATCATGTCTTTGTTCTTCACTCATTAATCAATCCCTAAGACTTGCTAAAGCTATCTACTTGTTATCCTGTTTTGAAGATCCTTAGTTTATTACACTTTTACAATCCTTCCTCTCATTCCAGCATCCCTTCACCCTGATTTAACCCATAATACTTCATCTCTAATGAGCACTTGCTTGACTCCTCACATTCCAGCATCCCTTCACCTTAATACTTAATACTTCACCTTCACCCATAATACTTTATTCTTAATTGGCACTTGCTTCCAGTATCTCTGGACTCCTAACATTCCAGTATCCCTCACAACTTGAAAAATTAATGGAAATAATGACAAGGAGGACTACAACTTCCCAATCATTATAGAGCAGCTCAATTAATGTTTTTAATTTTTATGTTCATTGAAATGAGACTATCATGGGTGGATATTGAATTAAATAAGATAGGAGAAGTTAGGCCAGACGAGTTTATTTATAAATGGAATTTAAATCTAGTGTAATAGATAAGGAGGCTCTAATATTAAAACATTTGTTGAATATTTGGAATAAAGTTAAATTAGAAATCGATAGAAATATTCTTTCATTAAAAACACCATTAATTAATCCCTTGATTTTTTTCAAAAGATAATCCTTTTTTAAATATATGGTATTATAAAGGAACCTCTCAATTGGGGGATTGTTATGAAAATAATAGATTGATGACTTTTGATCAATTAATGATTAAATATGATATACCTTGTAATACATTATTTTGTTATTTTCAATTGAGGGCTTTTTTAAAGAGAGAAACTAGGATCAGAAATGATTTTAAAACATCTTTCAAATTTGGTTCAAATTATGGTTGATGGAATGTTTAAAAAATGTATTTCAATTCCATACATATTATTACAAGAACGGACACCTAAATTATGTTTGTTTAATTCAAAAGAAAGATGGGAACGGGATTTGGGCATGAAAATAGATCAACAAGGCCGGCAACATTTGTGTAAGGAAGTCATGACGAATGTATGATACAGATGACTTCATTATAACCTTTTACACCAACTGTATGGTACTCCTCAGAAATTGAGTAGATGGAGATCAGATTTATCAGATCAATGTTTCAGATGTGGAGCTCAAATAGGAACTTTTCTTCATTCCACGTGGTCTTGTTCACAGTCAATCCTTTCTGGGTTTCTATCAGAAAGTTTTTGCAACAGATAGTGGGAGTGAACTTTCCTTTAAACCCCGAATTACTATGGTTAGGAAATTTCGAAAGCGTCACTCTGAAATTATGGCTGTCAGATTCTCAATGAAAATTTGTTCAAGTTGGTTGTAGTGATAGCAAGGGTGTGAGTGGGCTGATATCGCCTCAAACCGTGCATCTTGGCGCCTCACAGTTTGGCGGGCAGCAACCTCCTTTGAAGAAGACCGCAGAGCCCACCTCACTGACAAAAGGCAAAGGAGGAAAAACCCAACACCCAACCCCAACCAACCAATTTTCCCCTGCAGCCGCTGCAACCGTGTCTGCCTGTCCCGCATCGGACTTGTCAGCCACAAACGAGCCTGCAGCTGACGTGGACTTTTACCCCCTCCATAAATCTTCGTCCGCGAAGCCAAGCCAAAGAGTCACCGAAACAGGGAAATCTGATGTTTCATTAACATTAGATGGATGGCACGCTGAGATTCAAATTTATATTCCATTAGAAAAAAATCACGTATAATTTAAGAGATAAATATTCTTTATTTTTGCAAATTTGGGTCCGTATGCTAAAATGATGAATTTAAAATTATGATTTTATTAATTTATTTTTCCTGAACAGTGAAGTTTTCCCTGAAGGTATAATTATTTTATGATGTATTTGAGGTCAACTGATGCAATCCGAATTAACTATTTGTAATCATTTTATAATGAAATATCATATATTTTAGTTTTGGGATTAGATAAGTTTAGAGGGAAGGGGGGGGGTCAGTTTTTATTGTAGTATTGGGTTTTTATATTTTAATTTAGTGTTTAGATTTTTTATATAAAGTTTCAGCATATATTTGTTAACACCTTATGGTATAATATTGTTAATTCTTCATATTATATATGTTGCATAAATAAAATATTTTAAAAAAAAGCAAGTGGAAATACTGAGACCACTCGCTAAGTGGAGGAATAACACTTCAATCTGGGCGCCCTCCAACTGGACGGCATTAACGTCGACTTCTCCGGTTTCCATGTTTCTTTTTTTCTTCTCTCTCGGTCTCTCTCTCCCTCCCCCTTTACCCCCTGTCTCATTTCGCAGAGCCAAAATCAATTGTCACCTTTCTCCTTTTCACATCCAAACAGTGGCTCTCAACCTTTTTTCTTTCCACACACATCCCACGTTAAGTATTCCCTCGGCCATCGGCACTCTATGATTGGTAAAGGTGGGATGTGGGCAGGAAGGGAAGGTTGAGAATCACTGCTCTAGATCCAATTGTGACTGAAATACTTTGTTTAGGAAAAATGGTCATTGGCCCATTTCCTTTGGAGCGATGAAACCGTGGACATAACGAGTCAATGAGGGACGATTAAAACAATGGTTTTCCAACTTTTTCTTCCCACCCATGTCCCACCTTAAGCAATCCCTTACTAATCACAGAGCACCGATGGCACAGGGATTACTTCAAGTGGGATGTGAGTGGAAAGAGAAAGATTGAGAACAGTATTCTTTTAGATAGCGATGCCGGAAAAATTTAACATAAATTAACGTAATTATTCACCTTGTGGTAATTATGCTGTTACCCTTAAATTCCGGTGCGCGTTAGTCCCGGGTGCTTTCACATGGCCTGAGTCATCAGCGGGATGTTGGATTCACGAGGTGAGTTTTACGGTGCAATTTCGACTGCAGGCTTCCCCCAGAAAAGTAGTCGGGATCCTGCAGGAATTGACTCCTTCTTAGACTGCCCGTGTAACGGCAAATTTCGTGGATTGTGCAGTAAAGTGCCTGCAGTCTAAAAACTTTAATTGAGGAGCCGGCCTGGTGTTTGCTTATTCCTTGAAGAAGGGCCCAGGCCTGAAACTCTGGGTTCTATATCTTCACCTCCTGTGGACGCGCGAGACCGGCTGAATTCCTGCAGCATTTACTGGGGGGGGGGGGGGGGGTTTAACGACAACCTCAGTGTCTGAAGTCTTCCTTCTTTCACTCCATCTACCAATCCTTATAGATGCCGGATACCAGGGGGTTTTACTGTACAGTCGCATTTCGACAGATACGTGGGTTTGGAGGGATATGGGTGAAGGGGAGAATTAGAGTTGGGTGGGGGCTTTTGATTGGCGTGGGCAAATTCACAAGATATAGGAGCTGATGTAGGCCATTCAGCCTGCTCTGCTATTCTATCACGTGCTGATCCCTCCTCCCACTCAGCTCCACTCCTCGTAACTTCTGATGCCCTGACTGATCAATGACCTGTCAATTTCTGCCTTAAATACGCCCAACAACCTTGCTTCCACAGCCGCCCGTGGCAACAAGTTCCCACAGACTCCCTCTGACTGAAGAATTGTTTTCTTGCATCTCTGTTTTAAATTGACACCCTTTTATCCTGAAGTTGTGCCCTCTTGACCTAGACGCCCCTATTTGGGGAAACATGCTTACCACGTCTACTCTGTCCAGGCCTTTAGATATTCAAAATGCCTCTTTGAGGATTCCCCCCCTCCCCTCCGCATCATTCTGTCCTCCAACGAGTACAGTCCAAGAGCTGACAATTTTTCCTCATATTCTAGCCCTTTCATTCCTGGTATCATTCTAGTAAATCTGCTCTGAACCCTCTCCAACACTGGCACGTCCTTTCTCAAATAAAGCTCTCAAAACTGTGCACGGTCCTGCAGGTGAGGTCTCACCAATGCTTTATAGCAGAGGTTCTTAACCTCTTTCTTCCCACTCACATCCCACTTTAAGTAATCCCTAGGCCATCGGTGCTCTGTGATTGGTAAGGGATTGCTTAAGGTGGTGTGTGGGTGGAGAGAAAGAGTTGGAAAACCCACTGTTTTAATTGAATTCATTATGTGCACGGTTTCTGATCTCCAAAAGAAATGGGCCAATGACAATTTTTCCCAAGCAAAATATTTCAGGAACAATTGGGTCTTGAGCAGCGGTTCTCAACCCTCCCTTCCCACTCACATCCCGCCTTAAACGATCCCTTTACTAATCACAGAGCACCAATGGCCTAGGGATTACTTAAAGTGGGACGTGAGTGGAAAGAAAAAGGTTGAGAGCCACTGCTTTATAGAGTCTCGACATTACATCCCTGCTCTTATACGCTATCCGTCTAGAAATAAACGCCAACATTGCGTTCGACTTTTTTACTACCGACTCAACCTGGAGATCAACCTGCACGAGGACTCTCAAGCCCCTTTGCACCTCAGAATTTTGAATGTTCTCCCCATCTAAATAATAGGCTGCCCTAGATGGGCAGGAAGGGCCTGTTCCCATGCTGGGTGAATCTTTGAGGTGACGAATTCCTTATAAAATTGAGGGGTTGAACAGTGTTCTCCCTTGCTGGGTTATCTACCTTTCTAATTACAAGATGCTGAGTTACTGACTAGAGGCAATCCTTTCCTCCCTCTCTCTCTCTCTCTCTCTCTCTCTCTCTCTCTCTATCTCTCCCCCCCCCCCCAGATGTGTCCAAATCGATCATCAAGGATGATGGGGTGAGCAGCGACTCGCCTTTCCCATTGGTTCTTCGAAAGCCAGGGACATACCAATGAGGAGAAAGGGGAGATTGGCGGGGTGGGTGGTGGGGAATAGAGAAGAGTTTCACTGATGGGGCTCCAGAGTGATCTCCAACCAAAGTCTGCACGTTGAACAGCGAGCTTGGGGAGGTGGGGGGTGGGGGGTGGTGGGGAATAGAGGAGTTTCACTGATGGGGCTCCAGAGTGATCTCCAACCAAAGTCTGCACGTTGAACAGTGAGCTTGTATTTCTGGGCCAAAGCCCTTGGATTGGGGCCTGGTCTGGACCGTTCTGGGGAGGGAGAAAGAGTTAGGAATCTTCAAGCAAAACAGGTTCCCTCCTGAGCAGTTGTGAAATTGAAGGAGGAAGTGGTCAGAGCAGAAATACTCCTTGCTGATGAAATACTCTGGAAATAGTGACTCGTTTTACTTTTTAAATTCCTTTCAGTTTAAACTCCCCCTTTCTCTGTGTCACCCTGCACTTTGCCCCACTTTCCTTTTCCTTCTCTCAATGAAAAATGTTCTACTCTCTATTCAGCCTGCCCTCATCTCTACTTCCCTCTCTCCCCCTCTCCCTCCCCCCTCCTCTTTCTCTCTCTCACTTCTCCTTTCACTCTCTTTCTCTCTCACTGTCTCTCACTCTCTTTCTCCATCCCACTTCTGTCTCCTCTCTCTCTCCCTCCCTTTCTCTTTCTCCCTCCCTCCTCTTGTGTGATAATATGCTGCAGTACATCACTTGGCCAACAGGTGGCCTAGAGACATGGTGTAGTGATACACCTCTAGCCGACTGCAAGGGGCGATCTCTGGAGGACAGACCACACCTGGCCGGCTTTCAATCAGCCGACCTGAATAGACCTAACTTCATCCGGCCGGCTGTCATTCAACAACCTGGGATAGAATCCTGAGTTGGCCCCTCCCGAGCCAATCATTCGGGAGTCACCAGCACAGCTACCACTGTAGCAGAGACTTTTAACTGAATAAAGCCTGTAGTCCAGACTTACTCGAGTTTTTAGTCTGCTTACTGCCGAGGCAGTGCATCACACATGGCACCCAGCCTAATGACATTCAACCACTAGGCAGGCCCAAAGGGCCCATGGTATAAAGCCGAGGTCCCGACCATGTCCTCTCTCTCTCTTCCCTACACCCCTTCGACACCCCGGACCATTGTAAGCCCAGCGAGCAGCCAACTAGATATTTAGGTGAGTGGAATAAAGCTGTGTTGCCCCAAACAGTATTGTGCCTCTGTTTTCCTTTGGCGCAGCCTGCTACATCTTGCTCTCCCTCTCTCCATCTCTCCCTCCTGCTCTCTCTCTCTTCCTTTCTCTCACTCACCTCTCTCGCTCTCCTTTCCCTCCTCTCTCCCCGATGCTCTAAATCATTCACATCACCCTTTCTACTTTGCACTGATTACTGTGAATGCCTCTGAACTCCCACCCCCCCCACCTCTCTTTCTCCTCTCCCTCCCTTTTTCTCATTTGATCTGCCTTTCCCTCTTTTAACTTTCCTCATTCATCGGACATGGACATTGATGACCATTATTACCCATCCTTCAGTACCCTTACCCTTGTCTAAAGGCCTGACTGCAAAAGGCAGCAGCTATATTAATTTAACTTTTAATTTTAATGCTATTTAATTTTCATTCAATCTCGTGTCACAGCACTCTAAGGGGGCCTTCTGGCCCATGAGTCCATGCCAATACATCCATTAGCACACAATCCCCATCAGCTTTGAATGGTGGGAGGAAACTGGAGCCCCTCCCCCAGGAACGTACAAACTCCTTACAGACAGCGCAGGACCCGAACCCAGGTCGCTGTAACAGGGCTGTGGTAACCCCTATGCCGACCAATCTGCCCTAAGATCGGAAGATCTTATCATCCAAATAGGAGTTGACGGTTGGTGTTGTCGACCCAATGGTGTGAAGGACTTCTTGCCGTTCCATGCTCCAACGCCTGGTGAAATATCAACAGGTGAGGGTATGTCGACAAGTCTGGGTGGAGGCTGGGAGATCGTTAATTTGAACGCCTTTGCTCTGTCCGCTGCCACAGCGGGGGCCTCCCAGTGGCCGACCATTTCAATTCCACACTGCACTTCCACACTCGCATATCTGCCCGAGGCACAGCAAAACCGAGGCCAATTGAAGGATCAACACCTTAAATTCCGCCTTGGCACCTTCCAACCATTAACGTTGACTACACTAATTTATGTCAGCCTCTTCCTCCGTGTCCCTCTCTGTCCCTGTTCCTAATTTTTCTTCCAGACCCCCACACCCTTCCCATTTATAATTTAGACATACATCATGGTAACAGGCCCTTTCGGCCCACAAGCACCTGCCGCCAAGTTACCCCCAATTGGCCTACAGCCCCCGGTACGTTCTGAATGGTGGGAGGAAACTGGAGCCAGCTACTTTCTCAGCTTTCTTCTACCCTCCCAGTTGTATCCACATTATGACCTCTTACTTGTTAACCTGTGCTTCAGGCCCCTGTGCATCCCCCTCCCCTTCTCCCTCCACCTTTTGATTCAGGCACCTGCCTGCTCGTACCTTGACGAAGGGCTCAGGCCCGAGACTTTGGTTAATCTATGCTATCTCTGGATATTCGCAGGACATTGGGATTGTCACACAATCCCAGTGCACAGGTTAGATCTACAAGTGAACCTCCCTCCACACTGTCCTGTCAGATATTCCCAGGACATGGGTGAGATACAGAGCGAAGCTCCCTCCACACTGTCCTGTCAGATATTCCCAGGGCATGGATGAGATACAGAGTGAAGCTCCCTCCACACTGTTCCATCAGATATTCCCAGGACATCGGTGAGATACAGAATGAAAGTCCCTCCACACTGTCTCGTCACACACGACAGGCAGGCTTCATTAACAGACAGGGCAACTGAGACTTGACTTAATGAGCGACTTCGTTTCCTCCTGATGTAATTCGCAGTCAAGATAAAGAGTTAGATGCCACAAGATTATTGTTGCTGTATCGCTGAGCTGAAACTTCCCTTGTTTCTGGGCGGAAGGTTTATGTGGATTTCTCTTTCTGCCTGCCAACCTCTGGTTCCTGATCGGTGAAATCCCCAACAGCGTGGTACCTTCACAAAACCAGAAGAAGTGGGTGGTTCCTCATTGGCAGATGGGCAGAGGTAGAGCCCCTGGGGGTGCATCTTGGTGGCTCAGGACATTTGAGGTCGGGAAGGGGGCTGCAGGGGCGTCAAAATCAGGACAGCCAGGCTTCTTCCCACAGGCTGTGAGATTGAGGTCCTGTAACCGAGTAAACCTTCACAAAATATTCAAATATATTTATTTTGATTATTTGTGATCTTTATGTACAGTGTAGTGTGTGATTTTTGTGTCTGCACCATGGTCTGGTTCATTGGGTTTCAGATGTGCAGTCAGATGACAATAAACTTTAGATTAGAATGGAAAAGAACACAACAGCACAGTACAGGCCCTTCACCCGCGATGTTATGCTGACCTATGTATTCTTACCTAAACAAAAACGAAACCCTCCCTACCCTGTAACCCTCTATTTTCCTTTCATCCATACACTGGTCTCTCTTAAATGCCCCCAATTATTCAGCCTCCACAATTCTCTGTGTTTAAGAAAATCTACCCTTGATGCCCATCTTAAACTTCCCTCCCTTCACTTTGTACAGATGTCCGCCCTGGGGAAAAGGTTCTGGCCATCTTGTCGACCTCTATTAAGTCACCTCTCATCCTTTTACAAAGAAAAAAAGTGCCAGATTTCTTTAATTTTGTGGGGAGGGGAGAGGGGCTGGAGCATCTTATGCTCAAAACTGGGTGGAGATTCTGAGTTATCCTATTCAATGGCTGAGATGGGAATCGTACGAGCTGCAGCTCACAATGGTAGTTTCGGCGGGCACGGCCTGATCTGCCGTGGCTCTCAAACATCTGAAGTTCATTGTACATGGGCCTTAATGCTGAACAGGTTTGGCCACCCCTAATCTTGGGGGGGGGGGGAATTGGGGGGAAAGACATCCCCTTGTAACTGAAACACTTCAAATCCAGTCAACCTCTGCCCCCCTCCAACCCCCGCATTCTCTTCATCCAAACACGCTCGGCGTGCAGCACAGAACTGCCTGCGATGCGCCATAACGTGTTGCCAGGGGTGGTAGTGGGGGCTGGTACAGCAGCAATATTTAAACCAGCCATTCTCAACACATTCCCGGCCCCTCTAGAAGAAGGATGGGAGGTGACTTCTTCAGAATCAGTTTGTCTAGAACATGACACAAAATTAGCTTCACAGTGAAAACGTTTCTATCAATCCCCCCTTAGCAAATAAATGAAAATAGGGCAAGAGAAAGCGAACGTTAAAGTGAGGCAGTGTCTTTGGTTCATTGATCGTTCAGGGATCTGCTGGCAGAGGGGAAGAAGCTGCCTGTCTTCAGGCTCCTGGACCTCCTCCCCGATGGTAGCAGAGTGAAGAGGGCCTGGCCTGGGTGATGGTGGTGGTTGTGGTGGTGGGGAAGGGGGTGTCCTTGCTTTTTTGAGACGCCGCCTCATGCCGATGTCCTCAATGGAGTGAAGCCTGGTGCCTGTGACATCACAGGCCGAGTTAACAACCCCCTGGAGTTTATTTTTGTCCCTGTGTGTTGGCACCAGCCAGAATGCTCGCTGCGATACACCGCGATAGGTCCTCGGGGACCTATCAAAACTCAAAAAGTACAGCTGCTGGCGGGCCTGTTCTAGGTCTCTCTTCGTCTTGTAGAGGCCTACAGAATGATGAGAGGCACAGATAAGGTAGACGGCCAGGGCAGGAGTAGCAAACACCAGAGGACATCTGTACAAAGTGAAGGGAGGGAAGTTTCGAGGGGACGTCAAGGTAGATGCTTTTTAAACACAGAGTAGTGGGTGCCTGGAATATAGGGGTGGTGGTGGGGGCTGAAATAGTCAGGGAGACTATTAGGCACATGGATGTAAGAGATATTATGAGGGGGGGGGTGTTTTATGGTACATCTGCACAACCTTATGGGCTGAAGGGCCTGTACTGTCCTATGTTATGTGAATTGAAAAGAAAACAAGGTATTTACTGTATTTTTTGGCATATAAGACCCATGTTTTTCACAAAAAAAGGCCCAAAATTATCCCCCCTCCCCCCGGTCTTATATACAACGATGAAATTAGGGTGATAATGGTGAGTAACACAGACAGTCATCACTGTGTGGCTCACTAGCCTCACTGCCATCTATCGCTGGGGGCTGGTGGGGGTGGAGGGCCTGGGCAGTGGGATCATTGTGGGGTCTGGTGGTGGGATCAATGTGGGGGCTGGTGGGGGGGAGTGGGGTGGTGGGATCAGTGTGGGGGCTGGTTGTGGTGGGGGGAGCGGGGTGGTGGGATCAGTGTAGCGGCTGGTGGTGGGGGGGGAAGCAGGGCGGACGGATCATTGTGGGGCTGATGTCGGGGGCCTCTCCCGGTAACCTGCCGTTGGTCCCCACACTGATCCCACTGCCCCGCTCCCCCACCTCCCCACCCCGGGAGAGAGCAAGGCAGCGGGACTAACGTGGGGATTGACAGCAGGCAGTTTGTTTTCATAAAACATTTCCTGTTGTACTGAAACTGCTTTTGTTTTCACTTGTAAATTACAGCAGTATTATTATTAACAAGGTTTTTCCTCTTGTCCTCGTTGCACATTTGTTCCGATTTTTTTCTGCTGAACTGTAGCTACATATTTCAGTAACTTTAAATTCTTACCCGTAAAAACACCAATAAAATTTCTTAATATTCTTAATAATTCTTCATTCTTAAAAATTCTTAATATTCCATGCTGAAATTGGGGGAGAGGGTGGTCTTGTAAGCCCGTGGGTCTGAAATGTCATCAAATACTTAAATGTGCAGCCTCCCCACTGTTGAGAATGGCTGATTTTCAAGACTTTTTGGCACATGAATGAAAGAGAAATAGAAGGTTATGAAGTCGAGAAGGTGAGTGTTTATGAGTCTGTTCCTGGAGGATAGCAGCTCCTAGTGGGCCAAAGGGCGTGCCTTATTTTCTGTTATTGCTCCTGAACTCTGGAGAGTGCTGCTGGCTTCTCTCGGCTCTGTTTCCATCGGTTTCTCAGCTGAGGAACCTGTTCCTCCCTTTGGTTGCCAGCTGCAGTCCCAACGAAACTGAACACCTTTCGAGGTATTGTTCCACAAGTTTGCGTGTTGCTGCATGACCCGGCTGCTGCCGAGCTTGGGGATCTGCAGGACACCTCCTTGCCTTGGGGGGTGGGGGGGGGGGGGGTCATTGGCAAGCCACTTCAGGCACCACCAAATTGGAAAAGCGACACTTAATATTTTGTCTGGGGCGGTCCCCGACCAGGCGGCATTAACATTGACTTGCCCCCACCCCATCTCCCTCTCACCTCCAACCCTTTCCTCCAGCTCCCCAACCCCCTCTCTATTCAGAGACCTCCCCCCCCCCACCCACCACCCTCTTGTGTTCTCCCACCCACATCCACCTGCGACCTGTACCCATCACCCTGCACAAACCCCCACCATTTTTTTCCAGCCTGCTTTTCGCTTGTCGAAGGACTCAGGCGCCAAATGTTGGTTATACGCAGAGCCATAGAATACTGTAGCAGAGAAAACAGGCCCTTCGAGTTTGTCCCAGACTATTATTCTGCCTACTCCCACTGACCGGCACCCAGTCCTACATCCCCCTCCCATCCATGTATCCATTCAAATTCTTAAATGTTAAAATTGAGCCCACATTCACCATTTCAGCTGTCAGCTCCCACCGCTCTCTGTGCGAAGAAGTCCCCCCCTCTAAACTTCTCCCCTTTCACCCTTAACCCATGACCTCTGGCTTGTACCTCACCCACATGTTTACAGTAGAAAAAGTCGACCTACATTGTCTATAATTTTAAATGCCTCCATCAAATATCTCCCTCATTCTTCTACGCTCCAGGGAATAAAGTCCTAACCTGTTTAACTTTTCCCTGTACCTCAACTCCTGAAGTCTGGGCAACATCCTAGTAAATCTCTGCACTCTTTCAAATTTATGGAAATCTTTCCTGTAGTTGGGTGACACAATACTCCAAATTTGGCCTCACCAATGTCTTGTACCGTAACACCCCAACCCCTGTACTCAATACTTTGATTTATGAAGCCAAAAAGCTCTCTTTACAACCCCATCTACCTGTGATGCCATTTTCAGAGAATTATCCTCTGTCCTTCCCCACTCCTCAGTGCCCCACCAATTACCGTGTGTGTCCACTCCTGGTTTGTCCTTTCAAAATGCCAATCCTCACTCTTGTCTGTATTAAACTCCTCCCCTCCTGGAGCCAAACTGGATGTTGCATTCGGAGAACTATACCCCCTAACCCTTACATTTACTCTCTCTATGACCCACCCATCTTCTAAGCCTCTGGGCATAAAGTCCTAACCCGCTTAGCCTTTCCCAAGGACTCAGTTCCCAAAGACCCAGAGAGCTTTCTGGCTATGTTGCTATGCCATTAGTACTGTATTCCTCCCCCCACCCCCGTAATTCCTTCCCCTGGAATTTCCCAATAACGGTGGTCACGCCCAAGTCCTTCCCTCCATGTGGATCCTGGAATCGGGCCCACAACAGAAGCCTGTGTCCAGTGGCCCCAGTCTTTTGGTGATATTGTTGGTGTATCAATCCTAAGCTACACCGTGTAACCTGCTCAGTACCTGCAGCATTTTTGCCTGAACAAAAATCGCAGCGTCTGAGAATTTCTTTGCTTTCCATTCATGTGATTCAAGAAAATGCTGGACTTGCAAATATCTAAAAAACTGAGATTTGGGCAAGTTAAATTTAAAGATAAAAGTTCCATTATTGTCACATGATACAACATTTAGAATGGAACAGACATGAAATTCTTTAACTTTGTCTACCGTAAGGAAGACAGAGTCGCCAGGGGTGTTGGTGTCTTTGCCCCAGAAGCAAACTCCAGCAACGGCAGTGCAGTGGCCCAGTAGAAAGCTGTTAAGGGGCTGAATGGCTTCGTTTGGCTGCCTATTGCAATTGCCAACTCCAACCGATCTGCCCAGTGACATCGCTTGATATTGGAGTTCATATTGTAAAAGGGGAGAGTTGTAAAACAATTGTAATATCATCATACTTGGAACATGCTGATATTCCCATCAAAGGAATCACTGCTAATATTTATATTTAATGTGTTGATCTACATGAAGCAGGTACCCCTAAGGGAGAATGTCATCAGAGCTAACAAGTGAAGTATCTGATATTCAAACTGTTTAGTTTGTGAAAGGGTCTAGCCCAGTGGTTCTCAACCTTTTTCTTTCCACACACATCCCACTTTAAGTGATCCCGATGTCGTCAGTGCTCTGTGATTAGTAAGGGATTGCTTTAAGGTGGGATATGAGTGGGGAGGGAAAGATGAGAATTGCTGCTGTAGACCCAATTGTTCCTGAAATATTTTGCTTGAGAAAAATTGTCATTGGCCCATTTCCTTTGGAGTTCAGAAACCGTGAACATAATGAGTCAATGAGGGATGGTTAAAACAGGGGTCTTCAAATGTTTTCCTTGTAGCCACATCCCACCTTAAGCGATCCCCTTACTAATCACAGAGCACTGACGGCATTGGGATCACTTAAAGTGGGATGTGAGTGGAAAGAAGAAGCGTGAGAACCACGGCTCTAGCCCAAGCCTTGGAGTATCTCGATGTTGGATCTTCACAGGGACACTCATCGGTAAAGTATTAGCAAAGGCTCTGGTAAAGGTTCCATTACAATGTAATATGTAAATCAGAGAGGAGCCACTTAGTCCAGTGCCCCTGATGAGGGTGAGGCCCCAGTGAGGTATGAACTCATGATGTCCAGTTTACAAGACCAGTGCTCTCGCCACTGAGCTATCGGAGCCTCTTTAGCAGATGCAAAATATCCATCAATAAACAGATCCTTTAAGCTTTGAATACCCTCTCTATACCATCTCTGAAAAATAGCATCATGTAAAGAAGATTGAGCAAAGGGATTGGATACGATCAGGCTTGAGAGAGAAAAGTTAAGAAATGCAAAATCTTTTCTAAATTGTGCCCAAGTTCTCATAGAATTTTACCTGGAGGACTGTGTACAGTTCTGGTCTCCATACTTGAGGAAGGATAGACTGGGCTTGGAGGCGGTCCAGAGGAGGTTCACCAGGTTGATCCCGGAGATGAGGGGGTTGACCAACGAGGAGAGACTAAATCGCCTGGGATTATACTCAGAATTCAGAAGAATGGGAGGAGATCCTATAGAAACGTATAAAATTCTGAAAGGGATAGATGAGATAGAGGCAGGAAAACTGTTTTCACTGGTAGGCGAGACCAGAACTAGGGGGACATGGCCTCAAGATTCAGGGGAGTAGATTTAAGACGAGATGAGGAAAAACTGTTTTTTTCCCCCAGAGAGTCGTGAACCTGTGGAATTCTCTGCCCAGGGAAGCGGTTGAGCGAACTTCATTAAACAGATTTAAGGTTCAATTAGATAGATTTTTACATAAAAAAGGGAATTAAGGGATTATGGGGGGAAAAGGCAGGTAGGCAGATTTGAGTCAATGATCGGATCGGCCATTGAATGGTGGAGCAGGCTCGATGGGGCTGGATGGCCGACTCCTGCTCCTATTTCTTACATTCTTAACAATTGGATTAGCTGTGAACTTAGTTGAAAATGGAAGTGAAGAGCCCAGAGCACTAGGTTAGAAAAATGTTGGGGGAGGGGGGAATTCAGCTCCATTGATATCTGTAATGGGCGGTCAGAATTATTATGGAAAGAAGGGCCAAAACATAAGACTGGGTATATTGATGGCCCAATAGTAAAATCTAAAGTTAGGTAGAACCATTCTGCCATCGTTCTCTGTAGAAGAACTTTATTAATGGAAGGGCGCTTATCCTTCCATGTGTAAAACGATACGTCAAGTAACTCAAAAAGTGACTTGGGAACAAATATTGGAACAGATTGAAAAAGATACAAAAATGTAGGCAAAATATTCATTTTGTGGGAGAATTTATACAGCGAACTAGAAGTTGTAGACAAAGGTGACCACTGGGTCAGGGAAGGTTTCACTTGGTTAAGCATTACAAAATAATTCTCCTTAAAAAGATGTTTATGATTCTTTATTATTGTAATACCAAGAAAGGTTAACTGTTTTTTAAAAAACAATCTTAAAAGGAGAACCGGCGCACACTGCGGCAGAAAAGTTCAATGGAAGAAGTTTTTTTTATGCACATCCTAATGACTACATTGTGAAAGACATGACATCATATGCGGAGGGAAGTGGCTGGATCTGAAATGTAAGGATGAGATTGTCTGCATAACCCCCCCCTTGCCTCTGTATCCCCTAGACGTCCTTGCATTCACGGAATGCAATTGCCACTGGTTCAATCGCCAGATCAAATATTAAAGGGATTAATGACCATCCTTAACGAGGGTCACCTTGCAGAGTGAATGGCTGAAATAGTTGTAAATTAGTAAGAATTGTAGCGGATGGCCATGAGTACAATAATTTAACATAATCAGAACCAAAATTACCATTTTTCAAGGGTTGTAAACAGATCTGTCCATTCTATCTGATCAACAGCTTTTTCAGTATCCAATGAAAGAACACAATCAAGAGGTTTCCCAGAAGGCAAACACATAATAATCATTGAGTGACATATATCAAAATAGGAATAACAGTTCCTTTTCAGACACATTTTTCATCTAATATGAATCTAACTGCAAAGTGTCCATGAGTCACACATAGAGCATGTGGCATGAGATGAGTCAGCGAGTTGTGGTTCACTGAGACTTGGTGGAATTTAATTTGTGAATTTTTATTTTTGATTTGACATGAGGTCTTTTCTGTCACTGGCAAACATTTCAGCAGTTCCTCATCCCACAAACCTCTCTTCCTCCAAGGTCAAACACAAGCGTGAGGTTAAACCTTCCAGGCAGATTCTAAACGCTGCTCGCCTTAAAGAGACCAGCTCTCTGTGGAAAGAACGCAAGGGGTCACAGACTCTGAGGACCAGTGCAGGGCACCAACTCTGGAAGAACATCCCTCGGACCAACCCTCCACTCCCCCACCATTGAGAAGGAGGGAAAATAGGAAATTACCCGACTGGGAACGCGATCACAAGAACAACCATTAAGGGGTTGCAGATTCTGGGGGAGCAGCGGAGGGCACCAGAAATGGGGAGAAACCCCCCTCTCACCCCCATTAAGGAGAGGATATGACCCTGCAGGATGGTGACCATAGCGGGGGGGATAGTGGGGGGGGGGCTCAGCAGCTGAGGGGCCCACATGGGGCTGCGGGCAACCTGCAGTCAGAGGGGAATGGGAGAAACCCACATGGGCTGCCAGAGACCACCTCATGGCAACCAGGCAGTGGAGCCCAGAGTTGAGAGGGCAAGAGGGCGCTCCAGGAGGGCCTCGGGCACTGAAGGCTTCCTGATTGCGTTGGAGGCTGGGACCTGGAGCTTGGGTTTGCCGATGGATTGAACAGAAGACTGTGTGGCTGCAGAGGCTGGAGGTGAATCCATGGACACTCGGTGTATCTGAAGGGATGCTTTTGCTTCCCTCTGACTGTAATGGGTTCTGGACAATACTAAAGGTGACAGAAGGCAATTTAATGTAATATTACATGACAAAAAAGGAATGCTGAATCTTAAACATGATACAAAAATAGGAGGAGTTGTGGATATTGAGGATGGGACTGCAGAAGGATTTGGACTGCTTAGAAGAGTGGGCTGAAAGGTGGCAGATGGAATTTAATGTAGATAAGTGTGAGGTGATTCATATTGGGAAGAATAACCAAAATAGGACATATGCAGTGAAGGGGAGGGCATTGAGGAATGCAGAGGAACAGAGAGATCATGGAATAATGGTTCATTGTTCCTTGAAGGTGGAATTCCATGTAGATAGGGTGGTGAAGAAGACTTTTGGTATGCTGGCCTTTATAAATCAAAGCATAGAATATAGGAGCTGGGAGGTGATGTTGAGTTTGTTCAAGGCATTGGTGAGGCCAAGTTTGGAATATTGTGTGCATTTCTGGTCCCCAAATTATAGGAAGGGTATCAATAAAGTAGAGAGGGTGCAGAGAAGATTTACTAAAATATTGCCTGGACTGCTGTGTCTAGAATACGGAGAAAGATTGAGGAAACTAGGTCTTTATTCATTGGAGCGTAGAAGGTTGAGGGGGGATTTGATAGAGTAGATATGAATAGGCTCTTCCCCTTGAGGGTAGGGGAGATTGGAATGAGGGGTTGTAAGTTAAGGGTTGGGGCCAGAACTTTAGAAGTAACATGAGAGGAAGCTTCTTCACTCAGAGAGGGGTGGTTGATGGAATGACTTTCCGGAAGAGGTGGTCATAGCAGGGTCAATTTTGTCATTTAAGAGGAAGTTGGATGAGTGCATGGATGTGAGGGGGTTGGAGGGTTATGGACAGGGAGCAGGTAGATGGAATGTGGAGTTTCATGTAAATCAGTGCAGACTAGAAGGGCCGATATGGCCTGTTTCCGTACTGTAATTGTTATATGTGTTAATATTCAGTGAGGAATCTGCCCTTGTCTGATCTGAGCAGGATTTACATTAGATTAGATTGTTGCCTTTATCGCCATGTATGAGTGTGCAGAATTCAACAGCACCCAAAATTCGTCGACTTGGCCAGGCTGGCGGTGTGTGGAGCTCTCCTTGTCAGATCCTTCTGGTTCAACCGGAACATCACCCTCCACACACATTGTCACTGAGATGACTGCGATGGAGTGGAGACAGTTGCCCACCTCTTTCCCGAATGCAGCTTCGCTAAGAATGTGTGCTGGGGAAGGAGGCGAGGGGTCCTTGTCACGGTTCGACCCCAGCAGCGGCGTGACAGATCCATGGGCTTTTCCTGGGAATTGATGCAGAGCCAGGCATCCTGGACTGCTGGAAGACCATCAGCTCCGTGAAAGATGCCCTTCGGTCGGCCTGGATCCTGCCGGTCTTTCAGGCGCACGGTGTTGTCGGTGAGTGGGAAGGCTGGCGACTGGCACATTCCAGGCTACAGGAGGACGTGCAGAGGGGCGCACTGAGGCTTGGTGCAGCCAATGTGAGGGTCCCACGGGGAAGGACCCCGGTCTAGAGTCCCTCCCGTTACCAGGCACTGAGGGGCTGAGATCGAGGGGAAGTCCCTCAAACAACAGAGGGGGGGTGCCCAGGGATGGGAACAGGGGTGGGGGGGAGTGTAAATAGAAGTGAATGTAACAATGTAACAAGGTGTTGGAAATGTGTGGACACAAAATAAAAGGTGCAAAGAGATTTTGAACGGTTCTCCCTTTGTAAATATTTTAGAACATTACAGCACAGAACAGACTATTCAGCCCTTGATGTTGTGCCGACCTAAATGTTCCCATCAAAAAAATTACTGAACTCTCCCTACCCCGTAACACTTTATTTTTCTTTCATCCAACTGTCTAAGAGTCTCTTAAATGCTCCTAATGTTCCAGCCTCCACCACTACCTCTTGGCAAGGCATTCCAGGCACCCACAACTCTCTGTGTAAAAAAAAACATACCCCTGACGTCTCCCCTAAACTTCCATCCCTTCACTTCACATGGACATCCTCTGGTGTTTGCTATTCCTGCCCTGGGAAACAGGCACTGGCCGTCCACCCAATCTATGCCTCTCAGAATCCTGTAGACCTCTATTAAGTCTCCTCTGGTCCTTCTTCGCTCCAAAGAGAAAAGTTCCCGCTCTGCTAACCTTGCCTCATAGGACATTTTCCAGTCCAGGCAATATCCTCTGCCCTCTCCCATAGCTTCCACATCCTTCCTGGAATTAGGTGACCAGAACTGAACACAATACTCTAAGTGTGGTCTCACCAGAGATTTGTAGAGTTGGAACATGACCTTTTGACTCTTGAACTCAATCTCCCAACAAGTAGCCCAGCGTCTCATAGGCCTTCTTAACAATCCTATTCATCTGCACAGCAATCTTGAGAGATGTATGGATTTGGACCCCAAGGACCCTCTGTTCATCCACACTGTTAAGTATCCGACCATTAACCCTGTCCTCAGCCTCCAGGTTTTGACCTTCTAAAATGCATCACTTCACACTTATCCAGATTGAGCTCCACCTGCCACTTTTACACCCAAATTTGCATCCTGTCTATATCCTTTGATAACCTACGCAACCTTCAGCTCCATCCGCAACTCCACTGACCTTCGTATCATCCACAACCTTCCGCTTATTTAGTCACTGACTTCCAGGCAGCGATCGGGACTGGGGTTCCAATCCCACGAGGAGTTTGGACAATCTGTGTGGGTTTTCTCCGGGAGTGGGTGGGGGGGCTCCAGTTTCCTCCCACCTTCGAAACGTACTGGGTGTAAATTGGGCGACATGGACTCGTGGGCCGAAATGGCCCATTACCGTGCTGTACGCCTAAATTAAAAAATTCAATCTGAAACAAATTCTACAGATTCGCCACCCTCTGGGTCAAGAAATTCCTCTGTTCTAAACGGACGCCCTTCAGTCGTGAAACTGTTCTCGAATCTCCCACCATGGGCAACAACTTTTCTATCTACTCTGTCCAGGGCAGCGCTGTCTTTCTGCAGTGAGCTGCATTCTTGCTGATCTTTGCACTGTAACTCAACACTCTATGTCCATGCTCTTGCTCCACGACATTTTAAAGCTATATGGAGGTGTCAAAGGAAGTTAGAGAGATGGTGAACTGATTGCCTGGATCCACCCTTTCCTGTGACCCTCCCTCTTTTGACCTTGTATAAAGCCCTCTGACCCTTCCCCAGAAAGTCCGGGATCACGGCACAAGATGAGGCCCTTGCCCACCGCGAATGAAAGCCTGGAGATCAGTGACTCACTCTCAGCCTGTCGAGTTAATGACTGCGTGCCAACAGCTACGATATTTAAGGTACATTCAGACAGCCAGTGGCGAGGAAATGTTTGGAGGGATGAGTGCCATATTCAGGCATATGTGACCAGCAGTTGGGGGGGGAGGGGTTGACTACCTAGTCTGCATGGGCCGGTGGGTAGAGGGGCTTGGTTGCATACTGCAAAATTACAACCTACAACCTCCCGGTATGTTTCAGAGCTGATTACTCACTGGAGAACATCCAGCTTTAACGTGATGATAAACCTGAAACTTTTCACTCAAGATTTCAGCATTTTAGTTTACGTGTTTCTCTAGTTTTTTAAATTTAGAGACAGACATACAGCAGGGTAACAAGCCCTTCTGGTCCACTGTACCGTGCACCCAATTAACTGACAAACCCCAGACATTTTTGTAGGGTGGGAGCAGCTGGAGGACTCCCTATGCAGGTCATAGGGGAAAACGTACAAGCTCCCGACAAGGTGGATTTCATCATCTCAGCGCTCCGGTTTTTTTTCTCCCTCCTTTGGCTTAACTCTTCACAACATAGAGTAAAACATTATGATTGAAACCCTTTGTCTTACTGGGCTGTGGGAAGATCTGAAGTTACCTCTTGTGGGATTGCAACTGGGCAGAGACTGAGAAGAAGAGATGCTGCTGCCACTTTGGACCGGGGAGAGGATACAGAATGATTAGGGACTGTTTGGAAAGGTGGGCTGAAATGTGGCAGATGGAGTTTAATGTAGATAAATGCGAGATGCTTCATTTTGGGAGGAATAACCAAAATAGGACGTATGCAGTGAAGGGGAGGGCGTTGAGGAATGTGGAGGAATAGAGGGATCTTGGAACAACGGTTCAGCATTTCTTGAAGGTGGATTCCTATATGGTAAAGAAGGCTTTTAGTATGCTGGCCTTTATAAATCATAGCATAGAATATAGCAGCTGGGAGGTGATGTTGAGACTGTTTAAGGCATTGATGAGGCCAAGTTTGGAGTATTGTGTCCAAATTATTGGAAGGATATCAATAAGGTAGAGAGGGTGCAAAGAAGGTTAGAGGGCAAAACTTTAGGAGTAATATAAGACAATGCTTCTTCACTCAGAGAGTGGTGGCTGAGTTGAATGACCTTCCGGAAGAGGTAGTTGCAGCAGGGTCAATTCTGTAATTTAAGAGGATGTTGGATGAGTGCATGGATGTGAGGGGATGGGAGGGTTATGGGCAGGAAGTGGGTAGGTGGAACTAGTGGAGTTTCATGTAAATCAGTGCAGACTAGAAGGGCCAATAGGGTCTGTTTCCATACTGTAAATTGTTATATGGTTATATGGAAGGAAGAGGTGGAGAGAACTTGCCCCTCAGATCAGCTTGCCTTTCAATGGCTGGATCACTTCCCATGCATTTATTACAGAATTAGTAAATCATGATTTTTCGAATGATGTGGCAGCAACACGGTGACACATCCCTGGTGTTTATATACATCCTGTCAATTAAAACCACAGGATGTGGCCCGAGATGACTACCACCCACAGATAATGGGCAATCAGCTGTGACGCACTCTTGCAGGGCTGAGGAGCCACCGTTGGTTCCAGCATTTCAGCTCGCATACATGCACATAAAGCCCGCCATGCTGGAGGCAGCATGGTGGGCGTGGCAGCTAGCGAATGGGGGAGGGTGGCCGGAGTTCGAATCCCACGCTGACTGTGAGGCGTGTGTGCCTTCTCCCTCGCGCCTGTATGGGTTTCCTCTGGGCGCTCTGGTTTCCTCCCACTGTTCGAAATGTGCCGGGTTGGGGGGGGAGTAGGTCAATTGGGTGTAAGTTGGGCAGCATGGGCTTGTGGACCGAAAGGGCCTGTTACCATGCTGTATATCGAAATTAAATTAAAATTAAACTCAGCTGGGCAAAGAGTGTAGCAAAGATAAAGATGGATAGCTCACGTTTCGGGCTTGGTCCAGGCCAGACTTGATCCAAACTTGCTTAAGGCAAGAGCCACAGGTGTTTGAGAGCCACAAGACATGAAAATATATTATATTTTTGCTCTTACATAGAGCAAACATATAAAAACTTTATATAAACATTAAGAAATATATTTATGTAATCGTATTTATTCATGTCATTTTAACCTATTAATTTGTATTAGTTTCACCTACTGTATATACTTGTGTAATTGAAGAAATCTTTGGACCAATTTTTAGGGTAAAATTTATGGGGTTGACTATTGCATGCTCACGACTTTTGTTTTGACCGTGGTAAGTACCTGCATCGTTCAAGGTGTCGGGAGATCCGATGGACGGACAGTCTCAGGACTGGGTGGTAGGCCCATGTTTGGGGTGTCGGGAGATCGGGTGGGTGGGCAGCTGGGAGCGTCGGGAGCTTGGATGGATGGGTGGCAGGGCCCAATACCTCAGAGCAAAAAGCCCTGATAAAGGTCGTGGACACAGCCCCAGCAAAACTCAGAATCCGAATCCGAATTAATTGTCAAGAACACGTTACAAGATTTGTTGCTTTGTGGCATCATTACGCCGAACCTAGGTTACAGGCCCTTTGGCCCTTGATGTTGTGCCGACACATATCATCATCACCCTTCACAGGCGAAGATGAACATGGTGCCTTGTAGCTCTTCTGCCCTCTCAGAACTTGTTGGCCCGTTGTGATGTGCCACTGCAAATCGTGGAACACCACGTGGTCCACCCAGACAGTATGGTTGACCTGGAATGACTGGAGATTGCGCTTGATTACGTCTTTGTAGCGAAGACGTGGGTGGCCAACAGGGTGGGGAGCATCTGGTAGCCCACCGTAGAAGACATCTTTGGGCAATCAGACAACGTGGCCAGCCTACTGCAGGCGGCGAGCGCAAACGACTGAGTAGAGGTCCATACTTCCAGTCTTCTCCAGGACTTAGATGTTTGTGATTCTGTCACACCATGAGTAGCCTAGGATGGATCTGAGGTAGCAGAAATGGAATGCGTTAAGGTGGTGTTCTTGCTTTCTGTACATGACGCAGGATTCCCAGCTGTGGAGAAGAATATTCAGCATGCAGGCCTCGTAGACTCGGATCTTCAACTTGGTGGAGAGGTGGCAGTTATCTCACACGTGGGCAGGGAAGCGTCCAAAAGTAGTGGATGCTTTTCCCAGGCGTGTGTCCAGTTCTGCGTCGAGTGAGTTCGTTGTTGTCATGGTGGAGCCCAAGTAGCAGAATTTCTCTATGTTGGCGAGCACTGACCCATTGATGATAATTGATGGAATCTCGTGGGTTTGTTAGCTAAGGACGACCGTCTTGCCCAGGCTGATTTTCAGACCAAATTCAGTGCAGGCAGATGCAAATGCATCGCACAATGATTGCAGCTCTGACTGGGAGTCAGCCACGAAGGCAGCATCATCTGCACAGAGCAGTTCTTGAATCATAACTCTTCTGATTTTAATCTTGGCCCGGAGCCATGACCGATTAAAAGGTTTTCATGAGCTCCTTGTGCGCAGGGCTCTTGCCTGAAGCCTCTGGAAAGGCACAGTGCAGAAGAGCAGTGAAGAAAATGCCAAACGCAGCCCTGTTTTACACCGCAGCGGATGGGGAACTCTTCTGATCTCGAGCTGTCGAATTGGACAGTGGCCTGCATGTTGTTGTGGAACTGGACGATGATGGGCAGCAGTGTGTCAGGGCAGCCAAGACGTTTTTAAGACATGGAATAGGCCTGAGTGACTAACATAGTCAAAGGCCATATATTCCTTAAAAAAAAAGTACTAAACCCTTCCCTACCCCATAAACCTCTATTTCCCTTCCATCCATGTGCCTGTCTTAAATACCCCCAATGTTTCAGCCTCCACCACTACCACCCCTGGCAAGGCATTCCCGGCCCCGCAACTCTCTGTGTAAAAAAAGACTTCCCCCGACGTCTTCCCTAAACCTCCCTCCCTTCTTTTCGTACGGACGTCCTCCAGTGTTTGCTATTCCTGCCCTGGGTAACAGGCGCTGGCTATCTGCCCCTCATTATCTTGTCAATCTCCATGAAGTAACACAAATATTTCTGCAAACCACATTTCAAAATAAATAAAATATTGCAAAAGGAAGTCAAAAGATTAAAAATGAGGTAGTGTCTGTGGCTCATTATCTGTCCAGGAATCTGATGGCAGAGGGGAAGAAGCTGTCCTTGGGCCACTGAGTCTTGTACCCCCTTCCTGATGGTAGCAGACCTTCACCCACCAAGCACAAGCTCTGTTCTCGCTGGTGCCATCAGGAAAGAGGGTATCGGTGCCACGATTTTCGCACCAACCAGGTTTAGGAACAGCTTCTCCCCCTCCCACCATTAGACTCCTCAATGGCAAACTCGATCAGGGACTCATTAATGACTTTTACTTTGTATTTTGTTATTAAATATTTTTTATCTTTATTTACGGGTTAATTAAAAAAAATTTAGACCTACAGCACATTAACAGCCCCTTCTGGCCCACGAGCCCAATTACACCCAATTAACCCCCAACCCACATACAGTTTGAAGGGTGGGAGGAAACCGGAGGACCTGGAGGAAGCCCACGCAGGCATGGGGAGAATGTACAAACTCCTCACAGACACCTGGCTCGCTGTAACAGCATTACACTAAATGCTATTCTAAGCCTGCTGCCCTTTGCACAGTCAGATCGTTAACATTTTCTCTCTTTTGTGCCCGCATCTTTATCGGGCAAAGTGTATTGCACTGCCGTTCAGTTGAAATTCTGCCTGGCCTGCAGGAACAGGCATCTCGGGGTTGTACTCAATCTAACTCAGTGGTTCTCAACCTGTTTCTTTCCACTCACCTGCCTCTTTAAGTATTCCCTCTGTCGTCGGTGCTCTGTGATTAGTAAGGGATTGCTGTGAGTGGGAAGGGAAGGTTGAGAATCAGTGTTCAAGATCCAATTGTTCCTGAATATTTTGGCTGGAGAAAAATGGTCATTGGCCCATTTCCTTTGGAGTTTGGAAACCATGCACATGACGAGTCAATGAGGGACGATTAAAACTGTGGTTTTCAAACTTTTTCCTTCCATCCACATCCCACCTTAAAGCAATCCCTTACTAATCACAGAGCACTGATGGCCTAGGGATGACTTAAAGTGGGGCGTGAGTGGAAAGAAAAAGGTTGAGGACCACTGGGTTAGATTAAACAACATTTCGATTTTAGACTCCAAACATTACATAAAATCACTTAAATCACAAGCTAAACTAAATTTATCATAGATTCATCATGGAAACATTCAGGTGCAGTTTGATAAAAATATACTGGTGTCCCCATGCCATGCCGTGATTCAGGGATTACCTGCAGACCAAATACGCACACACACACATACAGGCACGGCCACACACGATGCAGCAAAGCCCAAGAACGAGGTTCTATGACTGCTGGATGTGAAGAGCAGAAGATGGCAGGAAATCTTGCAGCGCCTCACCCAGATCCCATGACTCAGCTCTGTTTGGGTGTATCCAATATGCTCCTGGTTTTCCACTGGGAGGTCAGAAACTTTCAGATCCTGGTTACACCTCCCAAGCCTCCTTCAAACATCCCTTCGCTTCCAGTTTACGAGTTTCCAGAAGCATATTCGTCAAGTTTGTCATCATCCAGTTGTAATCCGGCGAAACACCATCCTTGATGAGAAGCATGCAGACGCACACCCAGACACAACACACATACAGACAAACAATACACACGCAGGACTTGCATTCATATGAACAAATAAATATGTAAATATTATCTCATGAATATTAGCGGTGATCCTCGAAGACCCTCGCCCCCCCCAGCCCATGTTCTGTTCTCGCTGCAGCCATCAGGAAAGAGACATCAGTGCCACAAGACTCGTACCCACCAGGTTCAGGAACAGCTGCTCCCCCTCCACCATCAGAGTCCTCAACGACAAACTCGATCAGGGACTCATTTGCACTCTCTTGATATTTTTCCTCCCATTATTGCAGTCAGTTTGTTTATATTTCTTGATTTGTTTCCATGTGCACGTCGAGTACAGTTTTTTTTGAACTCCCATGTAATTCTGCCTGGGCCGCAGGAAGAAGAATCTCACGGTTGTATGTGTGTACTCTGACATGAAATTGGAAATCTGCATCTTCTGGAGTTGCAGCGAATTTGAACGACTCTTTCCTGCATCTATTTCTCACAGAGGGGGACAGATTTACGTTCAATGAAGGGGCAATTGGGGATGTGAAACTCCACTTTGGTGATGTTTGCCTTCACAGCTCTTTGGGTTACCATACCTAAGCATTAAGAAAATGGAAGTTGTGGTGGTGAACCAAAATGTAACTTTTTGCCTTCTTGTTCCTGTTGTCAAGTCTTCAGAACCGGGATATGTCATTCAGCTCCTTGAACCTGTAGGATTCCATGTGGTCATCCTGAGCCTAATTCTTTATTTAAGAGGACACACAGGAGACTTTCACTAGATCACAAAATGCAGAAGTGGGGCCCACTGGCCCATCGAGTCTGCCCCGCCATTCTAACCATGAGCTGATCCCTCGCTCCCACTCAGCCCCACTCCCCCCACGGCCTTCTCCCCATAACTCATTGTTGCCCTGACTAATCAAATCCCTGTCAACCTCTGCCTTAACGCTCTCGCTTCCACAGCTGCCCGCGGTTCTGTGGACTCACGACCCTCGGACCAAAGAAATCTTTGGCGCCTCTGTCTTAAATTGACGCCCTTTTTCACCCTGGAATTGTGGCCTCTTCCCCGACCATGGGAAACATCCTTGCCATTTCAATTCTGTCCTCAGGACTTTCACCGTTCGAAATGCCCCTTTGAGGTGTGTCCACCCCCTCCCCCCCATCCTCCTGCACTCCAAAGAGCACAGTCCAAGAGCCAACAACGTTCCTCGTGTGCTAACCCTTTCAGACCTGGCATCATTCTTCTCTGAATCCTCTCCAACAAAATTTTGTCCCATTAAATCAGCTCCCTTTGCTCAATGCCCTTAATTCTTAGAACAGAACAGTTTTGGCCTCCTCATTTTCTTTTTAAAAAAAGATGTGCTGATGTTGGAGAGATTTCAAAGGAGGGCATGATTCAGGGGGAATGAGCGGGTTATCACATGAGGAGAGTTTGACAGTTCTTGGCCTGTATTCATCGGAATTTAGGAGAACGGTGGGGGGGGGGGGTGGGGGGTGGGGATCCTCATTGAAACACTTCAAATGTCAAAGGGCGTGGGCAGAGTAGATGTTTCCCACGGTGAGAGGGCACAACTTCAGGACTGAAGGGCGTCCGCTTAGAATAGAGATGCGGAGGAATCTTTTCAGCCAGAGCGTGGGGTTTGATGCCGCAGATGGCCGTGTAGGCAAAATCATTGGGGGGTATTTAAGATGGAGGTGGATACATTCTTGATTAGGAAGGGAACCAAGCATTACGTGGAGAAAGCTGGAGAATGGGGTGAATGACAGTATATGAAGCACGGTGGAATTGCAGGGTCGACTCAATGGGCCGAATGGTCCAATTCCATGCCTATGTCTGATGGAGTGGAAGAGACGCTTTCATCTACTTCTCACCGAGCCACTGATTCATGCTCAAGGAAGGGGCAATTGGAAAAAAGAGGGGATAGAAGCTCTACTTAATTAATGCTTCGTCGATGTTTGTCTTCACAGCTCCTTCAGATACTATATGCTGTAAGGAGTCTGTACGCTCTTCCCGTGCTTGCATGGGTTTTCCACGGGGGCTCTGGTTTCCTCCCACCCTTCAAAATGTACCAGGGTGGGGGGGGGGGGGGGGGGGGTTGTAGGTTAACAGGCTGTAAATTTGGCGGAACAGACTTGTGGGCCAAAAAAAGCCTGTGACTGTGCTGTATGTCTAAATTAAAACATTTTTAATAAATTAGAAAAATGGAAGATGTTGTCA
Source organism: Narcine bancroftii (assembly GCF_036971445.1). Classification (NCBI taxonomy): domain Eukaryota; kingdom Metazoa; phylum Chordata; class Chondrichthyes; order Torpediniformes; family Narcinidae; genus Narcine; species Narcine bancroftii. The sequence continues at coordinate 184,359,484 of NC_091470.1, forward strand.
CGGTGATTCAAAATGCAACTTAAAGGCTTCTTGTTCCTGTGTGTGGTGCCACCAAGTCTTGAGAACAGGAAGTCAGCGTTCAGCTCCTCGACCCTTTAAGATTCCACGTGGTCAGCACTGGCCTAACTCTTTATTAGACAGGACGTAGCGAGAGGCCTTCACAAGATCACAAGATAGAGGAGAAGTAGGCCCATTGGCCATGGAAATTACAGCAATAGAAATTCTCCAAGAACATGATACTTAAAAAAAAAATTATTATTAATTCTTAATAACAGAACACTTCTTACTTTAACTTAACCCCACTATCCACAAATGTGTGTGTGTGTGTGTGTGTGTGTGTGTGTGTGTGTGTGTGTGTGTATATGTGTGTGTGTGTGTGTGTGTGTGTGTGTGTGTGTATATGTGTGTGTGTGTGTGTGTGTGTGTGTGTGTGTGTGTGTGTGTATGTGTGTGTGTGTGTGTGTGTGTGTGCACGTGTGGCAAAACTCAAACCATTACACTTTAAGCTTAATTCATAGAAACATAGAAACACAGAAGATAGGAGCAGGAGTAGGACATTCGACCCTTCGAGCCTGCTCCGCCATTCAACGAGATCATGGCTGATCTTAAAGTTCAGTACCTCGTCCCCGCCTTCTCTCCGTAACCTTTAATACCCTTATACTGAAGAAATAGATCTAATTCCCTCTTAAATATATTTAATGAACCTGCCTCCACTGCCCTCTGTGGCAATGAATTCCACAGATTCACCACCCTCTGGGTAAAGAAATTCCTCCTCACCTCGGTCCTAAATGGTTTGCCTATTATCCTCAAACCATGGCCCCGGGTTCTGGATTTTCCCATCTGCATCCACTCTGTCCAGTCCTGCCAGAATTTTATATGTCTCTATGAGATCCCCTCTCAATCTTCTAAACTCCAGCGAGTACAATCCCAATTTGCGCAATCTTTCCTCATAAGTCATTCCTGCCATTCCAGGTATCAGCCTGGTGAATCGCCTTTGCACTCCCTCCATTGCAAGAACAATTCTGAAGAGATGATTTTAAAGTTCAGTCTCAGAAATCTTTTGAGTTTAAACTCAGTCTTTACTGCTGTTCAAAAGCAATTATGGAGTCGGTGTGAGTCCTCAGACTTCTCAGAACTCATACCATCTTGTAGAGTTGTTTTCAGAGAATTGTTTCTTCATACAAATGATTCCCCCAACTTGCATGGAAATTTCAGAACTCGTTTATCTTCCGTGACGATTTCACAAACCCAGGCAAGTGGCTGTGGTCACAATGAATCTGTTCTCTTTTCAAAGAGTGGTTAAATTCTTCAAAACCACTTTTTCTCCATTGTTCCTCCATTTCAAAAAGCAGCCTTCCTTCACCAAAGGATTGTTACTACATTTCAACTCCGCATGACTTACAGCATGGGTCGGGCACCAGCTTCTGGTTTCAAGATGTCTCAGTGTCAGTAATGTGTTCTCTGAAAATGGACTCAATCATGTGACATGACATCATTGCTGTCTTTGAAAGTTCATCTCTTCCCAAAGTATGGGTGGAGACGACTCTGAATTGTTCCGCCGAGACCGTCCAGCAGAATGCCTCTGCATGGACACAGATGCTTCTGGAACAACGATTGTTTTGGGTTTTCAAGGGAGAACAGCCATAGGACTTTTATGACTGTTTACAGCTTTGAATTAGCAGTCACACTATCCCTCTAAGCCAGTGGGCTTCCAGCAGACTAATGGTCTCCGAGATCTGCCAGCTGAGATTTCACAGGATTGTTTGTGTGTAATTGTATGTGTGTTTCTGTGTGTCCCTGTGTCCATATCCACAAAATAATGTTACTTAGAAAAATATTTAATATCTAAAGATTAATAACACAAATCCGTCATACAGTAGATTGGCAGGTGTCAGTCAACGGGCGAGATTGAGGCAATAAAATACAGCACATTTAGCGCAATGGTGTTACAGCGCCAGCAACCCGGGTTCGAATCTGCCGCTGTCTGTAAGGAGTTTGCACGTTCTCCCCACGTCTGCGTGTAGGGTCTCTCTGGATGTTCCGGTACCCTCCCATGGGGTCTATTCGGTCAGCACAGGGTCATGACTAAATGCTAAGGTCAGGTCACTCATCTAATTGTGACTGGTACCATGTGACCCAGTACCACTTGCCGCATGGTTGGCACCTAAACCGGCTCCCCCTCAACCGGGCTTGCGGAGGACAGCTGGACACCCTGCAGAATGAAGAACAAAACTTGCCGAAGGGCGGGCAAATCCCCTCGTTGGCTGACGAGCCAATGCATGAAAGGGCATCCCTTGGATCGAAGCTTAGTCTGGCAATTCACCGCAACAGAACGTTTCCCTCCCCTCGCCATCTTGGACTGCTGGATCTGGGAGGGGATGTCGAGAGGGTGGGTCTGGACCTGTGTAACCCCCCCCCCCACTCACCTAAATCCATTCACGCACACACTGTTCCTTTCGGTGGAGTGGGGTATCAAACCCCACAAACTGACGGAAAGGAACTGTCACCATCCTACAGGATGGAGAACCAGAAGAAGAAGAAGATGTCTAAATACAAATTTTAAATTCAAAAAATTAAATTTAATAACAGATGGGTCAGCTGGAGGAAGATGAGACATGCAGCATGGCATTAACATTCTCATCGTGAAGCGAGGCCAGATTTGGAGTATCGTGTGCAGGTTTGGTCACCTGTCTACAGGAAGGATATCAGTAAGATAGAAAGATCTGACATGGTAAATGTCTTAAGAATAAATTGGAGAGAATCGTGGCTGGGAGAGGTCTGGAGGGTTATGGAATGGATGTAGGTCAGTGGGACTAGTAGAATGATGCTTCGACACAGACTAGAAAGGCCAAATGGCCTGTTCCATGTCTTATGGTCCTAGTGTTCGATGGTTCTATGAAAGAGTGCAGAGGAGATTTACAAGGAACTGATTGAGAGGGAAAGTTTAGGACTTTGGTAAAGCTTCCATTATTGTCACATAATACTACATTTAGGATGTAAAATTCATGAAATTCTTTAACCTTTGTCTACCATAAGGCAGACAGAGAGTCTCCACTTGGTCCAGCGCCCCTCAAATCACCTGGTGGTTCCCAGGCAGTCTCCCCTGCAAGTACTGACCAGGCCCGAGTCTGCTTGGCTTCTGAGATCAGCCGTATTCCCTGGAGTGAGGGGAGATTTGATAGAGGTGTACAAAATGATGATGAGTAAACGCAAGAAGGTTTTTTTTACCCCACTGAGGGGAGGTGAGATACAAACCAGAAGACATGGGTTAAAGGTGAAAGTTTAGGGGTAATACAAGGGTGGACCTTCACGCAGAGAGCGGTGGGTGAGCTGCCAGCTGAAGTGGTGAATGTGGGCTCAGTTTTAACATTTAAGAAAAATTTGGACAGGTCCTTGGATGGGAGGGATAAGGTCCAGGTGCAGGTGTGTGGGAATAGGCAGAATAATAGCTCAGCACAGACTAGAAGGGCCTGTTTCTGTACTGCTTGATGGTTCTAAAAATGTAGTTTCCTGGAGAAAACAATGTGCATTGCTAATGTGTAAATGTTTTGTCTCCTGCTACACATTGAAATTGGGCTGCATTCCAACCCAAGTTGACATCAATCAGTTGGCAGTCATGCTACGGAAATCCCCATTAGATGTTTGCCTCGAGGGCATTTCATTTCCTGTTTTCCACGACTTTTCCATACACAATGTGATTAATTATTATTAATTTAAGACCCAATTAAGTAATTCATAAAGTGAACATTACTTCTCCAATAACAGAATTCTAAAACTCTGCTCGGGCTGGCACGCTTGGCATGGCGGTGAGCGTCACGCTATTGCAGCGCCAGCGACCGGGACCGGGGCTCAAATCCCGGCACTGTCTGTAAGGGGTTTGCACGTTTTTCTCGTGTCTGCGGGGGTTTCCCCCCCGGGGCTGGAATGGGGGGAGGTTCTGGTTTCTTCCCACCCTGCGAAATGTGGCGAGGGCTGTAGGTCAACTGGGCAGCAAAGGCCTGTGGGCCAAATGGCCCTGTACCATGCTGAATGTCTAAATTTAAATCTAGACCAGCCCTTCTCAGCTTTTTTTTATTGGCTAATAAACCCTGTAGGACTCTGCTCGAAGTTTCTGGGCCCCCCCTTTCCTGTGAAGTAGTCACGTTTTGGTTTCTCTCCTACTGACTACATAAAAAAATTTCAAATATTTATTTCACGCGAGGTGTAAATAAAACAAGACTTTTACTTCAATGTGCGGTGGCCCCCATTGAGAATGGCTACTTTAAATAATGCATTGTAGCCATATGAAGACACTGCTCAATAACAGTTCCAGCAGCCCAACATCAGCTCTGACCACCCATTCCCACTCACACAAATCTCCACACATTCTATTCCTCATATCCCTTGGGTCACAGAAAAAAACGGCAGCACTGCCGCTGGCGCGGACCTGGGAGAGCGGGTAGCGGAGACACAGCACTGCTATGCAGGGTCCTGCTGCCCGGTCATGATGCTGACAGCTCCGTATAGGCTTTAAACCACTTCTCTGAGAAGCCGATGGTTTATCTTTTTTTTCAAAACCGTGCCACCACGGAGGTCTGGGCCTGAGGAGAGGGAAGCAGCAGACTGGCCCAGGGCATCAGAAATGACAGGAATACCATACCACCCCCCCAACCCTTGAGAAGTAAAAGCATGGGAGGCAATGCTACGGGAGGTCGACCAAGGCAGCAGACCAGACAGGGGCTCGGCAGCTGAAGGGCCCACACAAGGAGCGGGCCGTTGCAACTTGCAGTCGAAGGTCCCACACAGGCTGTTGGAGACTGGCTCATGGGAAGCAGGTATTGGAACCGGGAACAGAGAGGGTGCTGAGGGAACCCGAAGGGCCTTGGGCACTGAAGGCTTTCTGATTGTGTGGGAGGTTTGGGCCTGGAGACTGGGTTGCCAATGGTTTGAACAGGTGTCTGTGCAGAGGCTGCAGAAACGCTGGAGGTGAATCCATAGACCATAGACTCTCTTCTGCTATTGCTAGTGTGACGGAATTGTGTTATTAGTTATTGATATATATATTTTAGTAAAGGGATTTGGTGGGCTGGATGGGGACACAGGCACACTTACAGACACACACAATTACACCTAGAGAACCCTTTGAGATGGCAGCTAGCGATCGGAGTCCATTTGTCTACAAATTCACTGTTCAATGGAAGCTGATCGTGACCATACAAAATGGAATTGAATAGTTCATTGAAAACTAAAGTCACTGATGTTTGCTCAACAGGGATATTTGGTTTTGGTCAAGATTTAGTACCAGTTAAAAACACCTTTAAAGGAGAAGATCGGAACAAGTTTAAAGCTACCTGTTTTGAATATATAATTACAGACACATTGATAGTTTAAAAGATTTATTACAGATAGGTATATTAAATTACAAAATAATAATGATAAAGAAATGTACAAATCAAAAGAATGTTGGGAAGAGGATAAAACGATAAAGCGATTATACAGATAAAAAACAAAACTTGGTCTCAACTATGTAATGATATTACTGTAACTCGCTGCTACAAGCTATGGCTCTGTGGAGCCTGTAGCTCAGGTGAGGTTAGAGCTGTCTGCAGGTTGGCTCAGAAAGAACACGCTGCTCCCAGAAAGAACGACACGAACCCCAGTCGAGCGCAGCTGATGCTGAGATTCATTGGGCTTGCAGCCTTGCTTTTATTCTCAAGCTGAGGGCACGGCCAAAGCCCCCTCAGCGCTGATTGGCGCAGTTGCGACCTGCTTTCCTCGATGGGCCAGTTAGGCTCCTTTAGTCGGGGCCAATTGGAGGGCAGCACCGCGGTCGTCATGCAGCCAGCTGGATCATTGCGCTTATCCTTCATCCGCCACATCATAATAAATACCCGGAATCGTGTGATACAATAGATTATATATGACACCTCAAAGATTAAAAGAATGGAATCCCACATTATCAGATAAATGCTTCCTTTGTAAACCAGAGATTACACATTCAACTTGGACATGTGAGAAAGTAAAATTTTTCTGGATGCATTGAATCAAATAACAAAAAAAATCTAAAGACCCTAAAAGGTTTCTATTAAGTAATATAAATGATAAAGACTTACAGTTAAAATTGGATAGATCTCAAAAACAATTTATGTATCTCACTCCACCTAGTCTACACCCCCCCCCACCTATTATCTCCCACCCTCACCCCCACCCCCTCCCCTCACCCCCACCCCCTCCTCTCCCCCCTTTTGTTTGGATATCTCTCACGCTTCCCTTGATGAAGGGCTCAGGCCTGAAACGTCGGTGATATGTTTCTGCTACATAAAGGACACTGTTTGACCTGCTGAGATTCTCCAGCATTTGTCTAGCTTTTTCACTTAACCACTGGCGTCAACAGAATCCTGTACTTTACCCCCATCTTTGTTTTGATTTATTGAACTCTCACTTGGGAGTGAATTAAAAAACTACATAACTGATGTGAATTTCTTTGAGATTCCCCTTTCGAAACAGAATCTCCATTTCACTGCACTCTGGTAGAATCATGGTCCTAATTCGTCTTTGAAAAGAAGCTCTTAATTGAAAGTAGCAGAAGATTGCGTTATTATGACTATGTGGCGGCACACCATTAGACAGGTAAACCGGCCCTGCTTGTAATCCACGCGGCGGGGCAGCCAGCCAAAATGGCACCATGGGGGTTTCCCCTTCTTCTCAGCACGGGGCACAGAAGCCCGCACTGGGGGACTACGTGACGCCCAGGTAACGTCAGCACCCCCCAGCGCGGTTCTAGCCAGGTCCGGGCTGGAAGTATAAGACCAGCCCAGTAGCCTTCAATAAATCAGTTCTGCTCACTGAGCTCAACTATCTGGTTGTGTGTTTTTTCAGTAGCAGTGTAGCTGCCGCTATAATTGGTGACCCTGACTGGTTCAAACATCTTTGAATCCATCATGAGCGAACTTGGGATCAGTGCTATAGCCGCCAAGCTGCCTGAATTCTGGATTCAGGAGCCAGAGACCTGGTTCGGCCACGCTGAGGCTTAATTTCACCTCCGCCAGATTTCATCTGACACGACCAAATTCTACCATGTGGTCGCCGCCCTGGACCAGGCCACCGCCAAACGCATGCTGCACCTCGTTCAGCACCCACCTGCCGAAGACAAATATGAGACCATCAAGTGAGTGCTCACCAGATCACTCGGACTATCCAGGCGCCAGTGTGCCGCTCAGATGCTGCACCTCAACGCCCTGGGGGACAGGTCCCTGATGGAGCTGATGGATGAGATGCTCGTCCTCATGGGTGATTACACAAACTGCCCACTCTTTGAGTGCATTTTCCTCGACCATATGCTCGGGGACATCCAGCCGCTGCTGGTCCAGGAGAGTTTTACCGACCCGAGGAAGGTCGCTCAGAAGGCCCAAGATCTATAGCTCTAGCCATTCCTGGAGGGCTCGGCGGTCCAGCAGGTCACGATGCACAGGCATGACCACGCCAATCCCGCCCCTAGAGCTGTGGTAGAGCATCCAGCCCCTGCAGGGCCCACCAAGATCATAACCAGGGGCATGGCATCTGCTCTGGGTCTCTGTTTCTACCACCAGTGCAGGAGAGCCAAGGCTTGGAAGTGTCGTCAGCCCTGCTCATTCCAGGGAAATGAGCAGGCTGGCCACAGATAATGGCTGCGGCGGCTGGCCAAGGACACAGCCTCCTCTACCTGCGGGACTCAATCTGCGGCCAGCGGTTCCTTGTCGACACTGGGGCTCAGATCAGCGTCATCCCGGTCATGGCCATCAAGTCCAGGAACCGACCTTGAGGACCTCCACTCCATGCAGCCAATGCAACAGAGATCCGGACGTATGGAGACAAGACAGTCGACTTCCAGATCGGCCGATGAAAGTTCTCGTGGAGGTTCACCATCTCGTGTCTTCCGACCGCTATCCTGGGTGCCGATTTCCTCCTCCCCCATGGGTGGACATTCAGGGCAGGCGCTTCGTGGATGCCCGTACTTTCCATGCCGTTTGCCTCGACGCCTCCCACACAGAGCAGCCGTAGATGGCCATGATCAGCACACCCAGAGACGAATTCCAGCGAGTCCTGGACGGGTTTCCGACCCTCCTCAAGCCACAGTTCTCTGCTGCCTCACCACGCCATGGGGTGTTCCAGCATATCCTCACCCAGGGCCCACCGGTTCATGCCAAGGCACGCCGGCTCCTGCCTGACAAGCTCCAGGTGGTGAAGGAGGAGTTTTCGAATCTGTTGGAGCTGGGTATCATTCGGCGGTCTGACAGCCCATGGGCTTTGCCACTCCACCTGGTCCCGAAAGCCTCTGGCAGCTGGCACCCCTGTGGAGACTATCGACGGCTCAACGAGGCGACAGTTCCTGACCATTACCCCATCCCTCACATCCAGGTCTATACGGCCAACCTGCATGGTGCGAAGGTTTTCTCCAAGGTTGACCTGGTGCGTGGGTATCAACAAATCCCGGTGCACCCTGAGGACATACCCAAGACAGCCATCATCACCCCCTTTGGCTTGTTTGAATTCCTTCGCATGCCGTTCGGGGTCAAGAATGGCGCTCAGACCTTCCAGAGCCTCATGGACTCAGAGGGCAGGGACCTGGATTTCGTCTTCATTTACTTAGACAAAATCGTTGCCAGCAGGGATTGGGCGCAACACAAGGTCCACCTGTGCACCCTCTTCTCCCAGCTGGCCGACTTTGGCCTCACCATCAACCCAGCCAAGTGCCAATTTGGGAAAGAGTCCATGCAGTTCCTGGGCTATACCATCATGCCCGAGGGAGCCATGCCCGCCGCTACGAAGGTCACCGCTATCAAGGTGTTCCCTCGTCCGGACAATCTCAAGGGGCTGCAGGAGTTCGTGGGTATGGTCATCTTCTATAACCGATTCATCCCAGGAGCTGCGTACATCATGCAGCCGCTATTCGCTCTCATCACAGCCAAGCACAAAACACTCACCTGGACCCCAGAGGCCTGCAGTGCATTCGAGTCTACCAAGAATGCCCTCACGAAGGCTACCATACTCACCCACCCGCACACATACCTGCATATGGCACTCTTCATCCATGCATCTGCCACAGCCATCGGCGCCATCCTGGACCAGCAGGTGAACAGACAATGGAAGCTGCTGGCATTCTTCAGCCGGCTTCTCCGCCCACCAGAGAGCAAGTATAGCGCTTTTGACCGTGAGTTACTGGGCATGTACCTGGCGGTGCGGCATTTCCGCTATTTCTTGGAGGGGAGGACTTTTACCATCTTCACTGACCACAAACCCCTCAACCCAGGCACTCATGATGGTGAAGGATCCCTAGTCAGCCTGCCAGCAGCGTCACCTCTCCTTTGTGTCAGAGTTTACCACCAACATTTGGCACAAGGCAGGAAAGGACAACGTGACCGACCATCTGCACGCTGACGCCCGGCCTCAACATCGACCAGCTCTCCCAGGATCAGAAGTCTGACGAGGAGATGCGAGCCTTCAGGACTGCCATCACGGGCCTGCGGTTCCGAGACCTCCCGACTCCAAGCGGCGGAAGCACCGACCTGTGCGATGTCTCATGGGCACCTTGCAGCCAATGGTTCCCCAGCAGTGGCGCAGGCAAGTCTTACATCACATCCACGACCTTTTGCACCCGTCCATCAGGTCCACGGTCCAGATGATGGCAGAATGGTTCGTCTAGCATGAGCTGCGCAAGCAGATCATGGGCTGGGCCAGAACATGCACCCATTACCAAATGTCCAAGGTACACAGGCACACCAGGACACCTGTGCAAGAGTTTGAGCATGTCCGGGAACGGTTCAGCCACATTCACGTGGACATAGATGGGCCCTTATCCATTTCCTGGGGCAACTGTTATCTGTTCATGGTGGTGGACCGCACCACTTGTTGGCCCAAGGCGATCCTGATGCCAGACGCCTCCACGGACTCCTGCTCCCAAGCGCTGTTGCACGGTTGGGTTGCCCAGTTCGGCATTCCGAATCACCTCACCAGCAATCAGGGCACCCATTTCACCTCTGCGCTCTGGGCACAACTCGCCAACAGGTTGGGGATCAAGCTACACCGTACCACGGCCTATCACCTACGGGCCAATGGGATGGCTGTGTGTCTGCACTGCCACCTTAAGTTGGCACTTATGGCCCGCCTCACTGGTCCCAACTGGGTGGACGAACTGCCTTGGGTGATCCTGGGCATCCGCTCCACGCCCAAGGAGGATCTGCAGGCATCATCAGCTGAGCTGGTCTACGGTGCACCGCTGGCACTTTCTGATGAGTTCATCAACGAGCCTCACAACCCCCAGCGGTTGCTGCAAGAGCTGCTTCCCCACCTCCGGGCCCACTTTGACTCCTTCACACCCCCACCGCCGCCCAGACACAGCACACGGCCATCTCACTTCCCCAGCGAGCTGCTTTCCGCAGAGTATGTTTTTATTTGGTGGGGCCCACCTGCGGCACCTCTGCAGAGACCTTACGAGGGGCCGTACAAGGTTGTCAAGCGTTCAGGGTCTACGTTCACGCTGGATATCGGCGGCAGGCGGGAACTGTTTACTGTGGACAGGCTGAAGCCAGCGCACCTCGAACCCACCGAACCAGTGATTGTGGCCCAGCCCAAGAAGCGAGACCACCCAGCTAAAAAGGACTTTGGCGCCAGTTCTGGGGGGGGGGGGGGCGAGGGGGGGGCTATGTGGCGGCACACCACTAGGCAGGCGAACCAGCCCCACTTGTAATCCACGTAGTGGGGCAGCCGGCCAAAATGGCTCCGTCGGGGGTTTCTCCTTCTTCTCAGCACGGGGCTCAGAAGCCTAAGCTGGGGGACCACGTGACGCCCAGGTGATGTCAGCGCCCCACAGCTCGGTTCTCAGCCAGGTCTAGGCTGGGATTACAAGTCCAGCCCAGCAGCCTGCAATAAATCAGTTCTGCTCACTGAGCTCAACCCGTCTGGTTGTGTGGTTGTGTGTCCTTTCAGTAACAGTGTAGCTGCCACTACAAATATTGTATTTATTTTTAAATGCTCGAATTAAATGCCCATGTACATAGCAATCTTCGACAGATCTGATCCCAGGCAGGTAAAGTTAAATGATCCATTGATAAAGGTAGATCTTGTTTGTGAGGCTGGGAGTGAACGTCCGTGTACCAACAGGTAAAAGTGCCATCTGCTCCAGGGCAGACAGGCGTTCTTTACACAGGTTAAACATCTTCTGGCATCAGGGTTTCTATAAATAGAAACGACTTCAGGCAGGAGTGAATAAGGGAGCAGTGTCAAGGGAGCAGCTGCTCTTCACCAGAGGCCGTGGGCCCGCGACTTAAAGTGCCACTGGGTGGGGAGCAAATGGGCTCTGAGCAAGAAACATTAGGATGGGTTTCCTCCAGGTGCTCCGGTTTCCTCCCATCCACTTCCTCAGGTGGGTTTGCAGGTGTGGTGCCGGGAACCCTGGCGCTTTCCTTCAGAGGTGCAGTAGAATGGCAGCTGCATCGTGACCTGACATGGTGGGGGAGAGTTGTGGGGGCACCAGCACCCCTGAGCGGAAAGGCAGTGGGCGCAGCCCAAGGGGCATTGTGGGCGAAACCCTCCCCGCCTTCGATGACATCTACAGGGAACGCTGTCATCAGAGAGCGATCACTAAGGGACCCGCACACCCCCCCCAGCACACGCTCTGCTCTCGCTGCTGCCATCAGCAAAGAGGTCTCAGCGCCACAAGACTTGCACCCAGCAGGTTCAGGAACAGATGCTACCCCTCCACCATCAAACTCCTCAATGACAAACTCACTTAAGGACTTTTACTTCTGTATTGCACAGTGTTTACATTTCTTTATTTGTTTACACATGTACGTTGAGTACACTTTATTGCACTACCAATAATTGGTGATTCTGCCTGGCCAGCAGGGAAAAGAATCTCGGGGTTGTATGTGATGTCAAGTACATACACTGACAATAAATCTGAAATCGTAAATCTGAAGGGGCACACTGCAGATTTCCAGATCGCAGAACGCTCGGAAAATAAGGGGAGCACGGTGAGTTACCACAGGGTTCCAATCTGGGGCTGCCCGTAAGAAATTTGTCCCTTCTCCCCCCAGTCAAACAGCTTCCTCTTGGGCAAGCACAGGATTAATGATCGGAATCGGTTTCTACTGCGCTGTAAATAACGTAATTTAAGAAAAAAAAATGAGTTCCATACATGGGATGAGTGGTTCCATGGTAGACGTAAAAATGACTGCTTGGTCATTAACTTGTGATGTTAGTCAGACCCTTCGATAACAGCTTGGCAGTTTTGAGTGTGTACTTGTTTGCAAGGTTGATTCACAACATGACAGAGGATTTGATCACCTTTGGAATAAGGTGTGGGTGAGAAATCCAGTTAGAAATCTAAGTGAGGTTAACATTGTTTTTAACCAAAAATAGACTTCATTCACAATAAATTATTTACAGAAAAGCAAAGCATTCAAAGACTTTTTACATCCATGGTGTCAATCATATTTATACATGTACATTATAACTATATAACTGTTTACGGCGTGGAAACAGGCCATGTCGGCCCTTCAAGTCCACGCCGGTTCACTTGAACAACTCCACTAGTTTCCTCCCCCCCCCACTCTCCGCCCATAACCCTCAACCCCCTCACATCCAACCTTCTCTTAAATGACAGAAGCGACCCTGCCGCAACTATCTCCTCTGGAAGATCGTTCCATTCTGCCACCACTGTCTGAGTGAAGAAACATCTCTAATATTTCTCCTAAAGTTTTGCCCCCTTACCCTTAACTAATGCCCCAACCTCCCCTGCCCTCAGGGGAAAGAGTCTGTTTACGACTAGTCTATCTATTCCTTTCATAATTTTAAATACCTCTATCAAATCCCCTCTCAGCCGTTTACGTTCCAATGAATAAAAGTCCCAGTCTCCTTAATCTTTCCCTGTACTCTAGATGCTGTAAGCCAGGCAACATCCTTGTAAATCTCTACACCCTCTCCACCTTATCTATATCTTTCCTTAATTTGGAGACCAGAACTGAACACAATACTCCAAACCTGGCCTCACCAATGCCTTAAACAGCCGCAGCATCACTTCCCAGCTCCTATACTCTATACTATGAGTTATGAAGGCCAGCATACCATAAGCCTTCTTAACCATCCTGTCAACATGGGAATCCACCTTCAATGAACTCTGTACCATAACCCCTAGGTCCCTCTGTTCCTCTGCGTACCTCAGTGCCCTCCCCTTAACTGCATATGTCCTGGTTATTTTTACCGAAATGCAGCACCTCGCACTTGTCTACATTGAATTCCATCTGCCATCTTTCAGCCCACTCTTCCAAACAAACCAAATCCTTCTGTAATCCAAGGAAATCTACTTCACTATCCACCACTCCCCCTATTTTAGTATCGTCTGCAGATTTGCTTTACCCAGTTGACCGCACCCTCCTCCAAATCGTTAATATAAATGCTAAACAACGAGGGACCCACCATCGATCCCTGAGGCACCCAGCTCGTCACAGGCTTCCAACATTTAATTTTTAAAAATTTAGACACGGTAACGTCACGAGGGATGGTGCGTGTCCTCACGACCCCCATAGGATTAGTAAAAAAAAATACTTATTTAGAAAAGTTTTTTAAAAAGTATCTTAAAAGTTTGTATAAAGTTTCGAATGAAACTTTTCCAATGTCATAGAAAGAAGAGGAAAACTTCTCAAGCTAAACCCCTTTGTGAATGTTGGAAGGGAAAAGAGACCAGGCCTGAGGTGCTTTCTGCATCCGCCAGCCAAGATCCAGGAGAGGGACCTTCCTCCGGAGCCCTCTTCACGCCAAGCTGTAAAAATTCAAAGTGGTTCGCATGCGTGGCGCGAGAGAACACCAGGCTAAAAAGAAAAAAATCAAAGTCTCTTAAAGGGACCGTCTGGCCTGTCAACTTCAGAGCGTGAAGGAGTCACAATCCCAGTGGAGGAGGTTTCAGAAGAGGAAGAAAGTGGACAAGATACTTCAAGCTCAAAATAGGAACAGACAAGAGGGAAAAATAAAAGACTTAAGTAAGACTGAATGTAAAATTGATGAACTTCAAATTAAAGTTAATTTGACTTTGGAAAATATAGCACGGTAACATGCCCTTTCAGCCCATGAACCCGAGCTACCCAATTTACACTCAGTGCGTGGCTTTCACTGAGTTGGCCTCGGCGCGGATCGTGCAGCAGCTGGCGCGATGTTGTTCTGGCGCCAGCGGCCCCGGTTTGTATCGGGCACTGAGGAGTCATTAAGTTCTCCCCATTGTCTGTGTAGGTTTCCGCCAGGTACTCCGATTTCCTCTCAGCTTTCAAAAAGAATGGGGGTTGGGTGGCATGGACCTATTCCTGTGTTGTAAGTCTAAATTTAAATTTAAAAATTAATTTAAAACCATGGTTGGTAACCACTGTGTCGTTATCGTTCAGATCCACGGTCAAACAAGCTGAGTGCTAACCATTTGGTTGATCACTTCCTCCATCTTGAAATGATAGTTGATGAAAAATTAGCTGTGAAGTTGACAGGAAATGTAGAGAGATATAAATGCGGTAGACCATAAGACATAGTAGCAGAAACAGGCTATTCAGCCCATTGAATCTGCCCCACCATTTAATCACCAGCCGATCCATTCTCCCACTCAGCCCCACTGGCCCAGCCTTCTCCCCATAACCTTTGATGCCCCAGGCTAATCAAGAACCTCCCATAGATGCTGGACACACTTCAATTTTCCCAGAGAATAAGCCATTCAACAGACGATGCTATGGTCTATTCACTCCGTCCTGGCCCACCTGGAGAATGGCGCCTCATACGCCACGCTGCCATTTGTTGACATTGGCTTGGCAATAATACAATTATTTCCCAGAGGCTGGTGTGGAAGCCGGCCTCCCTGGGACTCAACTCGCCTCTCCGTAGCTGGATTCTGGACTCCCTGACGGAAAGGCCACAGTCTGTCCGGGACGGTAGCGGAAGGTCAAGCACCATCACATTGGCACACCCCAGGCCTGTGCGCTTAGTCTGCTCCTGACCCTTGACAGCATTGCCAGATCCAGCTCCCACAGTCATTGGCCAGCGTCATCGGCAACAGCGGTGAGTCGCGCTACAGAGAAGAGGTGGAAAATCTCGTGAAATGGCACGAGAGTAACAATCTGAGTCTCAACATGGACAAGATGAAGGAGATGATCATGGACTTCAGAAGGACCAGAAACGGTCACATCAACCATTCTGTTGTGGAGGGAGTGGAGAGCACCATGAAGTTCACCTAACTAGTGACCTATCATGGACACTCAACATCTCCTCACTGGTCAGGAAGGTGCAATGTGACTGCACTTTCTGGGAAGACTGAAGCAGCCAAGGCTACTGGCCACCATCCAACCTTCCACAGGAGCTCTATCGAGAGCATCCTGTCCGGTTGCATCACAGTGCAGGTATGGTCGCTGCAGAGAAATGGATCGGAGGTCAATCCACAGGACCACAAGAGTAGCAGAGAGGATCCCTGGGGTCTCCCTCAACCCCCCCTCCATCGAAATGATCAACTGGGATTGTTGTCCGCAGAGGGTGCGCAAAGTCATCGACGACCCCTTCCACCCCGCGCTCAGCATCTTTCAGCTGCTCCCTCCTGTCGGGGAAGAGATCCAGGAGGATCAGAGCCAGCACCACCAGGCCGAGGAACAGCTTCTTCCCACAGGCAGTGAGAACGGCGTACGACCAAAGGAACCACTCTCACTGACCCTCCGAGATGCCCATATTCACAAAGCAATATTTATTTACTTATCGGTGTAGCACATGTATTGTTTGTCTGTACGTGTATTATGTCTGGTTGTGTGTCCACGTGTTTTGCACCAAGGACTGGAAAATGCTGTTTTGTCGGGTTGTACTTGTGCAATTGGATGACAAACTTGACTTGACTAAAAAGTAAACTTGAAATTGAAAAAAAAATCTTCTGTCACTGCTGCAAACCTCGAGTGGGCTGAGATCCAAGCTTTGGAATTTCCTCCCAAAATATTTCTGCATCTCTGTTTTGAGTGTGACAGAGTTTCACTTTAACTCGTATGACACGTTAATGTTCCTGACAAACTCTAAAGGCAATGAAAGCCATCAGGAAAGATATCAATGAAATTGAAAGTGTGCAGAAAACATTCACTGGGACGTTGCGGGACTTCAAGAACAGAGAAACGTTGAGCAGGTTATGACTTTATTCCCTGGAGTGTAGAAGTATGAGGGGAGATTGGATAGAGGTATTTAAAATTATGAGGGGTATAGACAGGCAGGCTTTTTCCATGGAGGGTGGGCGAGATACAAACCAGAGAACATGGGTTAAGGGTGAAAGGGGAAAAGTTTAAGGGGCAACCTTTTCACACGGGGAGCAGTGGGAGTGCGGAACAAACTGCCAGCTGCAGGCTCGATTTCCCCATTTAAGGAAAATTTGGACAGGCCCGTGGTTGGGGACTGGGTGCAAGCCAGTGGGACGAGGGGGAATAACAGATCGGCACAGCCTGGAAGGGCCTGCTTTCTGCCCTGTACTGTGCATGCTTCCATGTAAATGAGACTTTGCGGTTAACTAATGGGATGGAAGGCTTAAAGTGGAAGGCGTCAATGGCTTTAAAAGTTCACCAGCTTTCACCACACTAAAACCTGTTTAAAGTGGGTGTCAGTCACTTGATATATCAGCTCCCTTGTACGACACAATAAGACAACACTTAAACATGCAGATACATCTTGGTTTTCGTCCAGCTGGTCTGTCATCAGTGGATATGACACAATGCATCCGATGTAAACAAATCCGTCAATGGGGCAATTTTGTAAAGACAAAATCTGAGGAGAAAGGGGGCGGGGAATCTGTGGAATGTGCATTACTCCATGTGGAAATTTCCAAAAAGTCATTGCTGAATGATGTAATCGTCCCAATGAGTATCAGAGGTGTTTATATCGCAAAAGTGAAACTTACAAATTCTGAAAGCCAGTAGTCTCATCCTGATCTCTAACATTTTATCCTTTAATTTTGAAATTCAAGTTGAAGTTCTTCGTCCCCTGACTGAACGAAGCAGTGGACTGTGAGTGCGCACACTTACATGCCACACATGACACTTAGGCACGCAGCCCGTGATGCCCAAATACCCCAATTCCATTTTTTGGGGGAGGAAGCCCACGCAGACATGCAAACTTCTTACAGGCAGTGCACGGGATTTGGAACCCAGACGCTGTTGCACCGTTGCGCTAACCGTGCTGGCAATGAACATCTGCAGAAATATATAATGGAAAATAAAAAATGTAGAAGTATTTGGGATCATTTACTCGGTTACAGGACACCGTTCGGCAATTTCATGTACAAACTCCCTAGAGACAGCACTGTGTTCGAACCGGTCATGGGCGCTGCAACGGCGATGCGCTGACCACAACACTGACCCTCCTGCCGACTACAAAAAAATATAATTTAAAATAAATATATGTAAACATTTTGGGATGATTCACGCGGTTACACGAAGACCGTCTATTAATCGCACAGCCTGCGGGAAGAAGCTATTCCCGGGCCTGGCAGCCTCCTGCACCTCTTTCCTGGGTCAAAGATACTGCGCGCTGGATGGATTTGATTCTTTGAGGCTTCCCAACTGTGTCGGAGGTTTGGATCTGGAACTCGGGGTGGCCGATGGATCGAACAGGAGTCGGGAGCGCTGGAGGCGAATCCACGGACACTCGGTGTCGCTGAAGGGACTCTCTTTTGCGTCAGGCGACGCTCCTGGCGACGTTTTGTTTGCCTTGCGGCAGACGGAGGTTGAGGCATATCAGCTATGTTGCATTTTAGTGTGATTACACAGATGACAAAAGGAACCTCGAACCTTAGGCCCTGTCAAGCCGCCACGTAAAATGGGGATAATCGAGCAATTTGCCCAGTTACGGGGGAGCTTGAAAGGGTCCAACCCGATCAGCCCCGTTGGAACCCAACCAGGTCCCTGACTTCCCTCAGGGGTGGTCATGGGATCCCGCCAAACTTACCTGGGTCTCAACTACGGCCGATTTCAAAAGGAAAATGTTCTGCATGCGTCGCTGGGCAGCCAGCCTCTGAACATCTGGCGGTCCTTCCAAGGAGTGCGTGATGCATCATCGCGGGGGGCGGGATCCCCCTTAAATTACTGGGTGTGTGGTTTAATGGGTCGATCCCCCCCTGGAATTTGAAAGGTACTTTCCCGGACCTTTACCCCAGTGATCACATCCAGGTCCCGGATGGCGACCCAGGGGCTGCAATATAAAAGGGGGGGGGGGCTATTGAAAGACGTATAAAATGGCAGAGGGTGAATTTCCACTGGGTGGTTCAGCCTTAATATAACATTTCATACTCAGCAACGACTCGTTTCAATACACTGGCTTACTTCAATAATACTGAAAGTCAAAAACATACGAGTATTGTTTACAGCATTGGGAGGGTCGCTACAGAGAAATGGATCAGAGTCAATCCACAGGACCATAAGAGCGGCAGAGAGGAGCACTGGGGTCTCCCCCCCAATCGACGTAATCTACCGGAATCGCTGTCTGAAAAGGGCGTGCAAAATCATTGAGGACCTCTTCCACCGCTGCTCCAGTCAGGGAAAAGATATGGGAGTATCAGAGCCAGCACCACCAGGCTGAGGAATGGCCTCTCCCCATGGGCAGTGAGAACGACCAGAGGAACTGCTCACATGAACCAGCCGAGATGCTCATATTCATTCAACAATATTTATTTATTTGTGTATATATGAATTCTTGTCCTGCATGTGCATTGTTTGTCTGTAAGTGTGTGTTGTGTCTGCGTGTTTTCGCACCGAAGACCGGAGAACGCAGTTTCGTTGGGTCGTACTCGCGCAATCAGATGACAATAACCTTGACCTGCATTTGAACAATGACAGGATGGCCCCAGCTGAGCCAACACTGCGAGTCAACAAAACCAGCTCATCGATAAATGGCCAACACGGTCGGCGGGGTGCGGTTACAGCATCGGCAGCTGGGGTCCTGCCAAATCCAGCGTCGACTGTAAGGAGTGGGTACGTTCTGCCCAGGCGCACCGGGTTTCCTCCCACCCTTCAAAAACACGCCGGGAGATTGAACGCCAATTGGGGGGGCCAGAAGGTCGTGTCCCCGCGCTGAAATAAGGATGGAGACAGGTAGAGCCCATGCACACAGTGCACCCACTGCCCAGTGAACTCCAATCTCGCCTCATTGAGTAGCAATGAAATAGAACCCATGAGAATCAGGAGCAGGGAAACCCCAGAGAAAGGAGAGCCCCAGGGAAATTGGAAGGGAAAATGTCCGGGCGGTGTTTGTGTGGGCTGGTGTACTGAGAAGTACTCACTTCCTCTCTTCCCCTGCAGCCCACAGGAACAGGATCTATATTAATTTGAATGTCATTGGGTGACTGTTCTAGGCACAGAAAACAGGCCAACGTTTCTGCACCAGCCAAGTGGTAACTGCTGAACTTGTCCCATTTGGGCTCATATCCCCCTTGACCGTTTCTCTCCGTGCATCTGTCCACCTAGATTTCAGATTGATTGTCCAATTACATGCGACATTCTTTATTCCTGTGGAGTAACTGGCAGTGCCAAAAGTAAACTGCACACAGCGTGAATGTGCAAACCAGGGGGTCTCGACCTTTTTCTTTCCACTCGCATCCCACCTTAAGTAATCCCTCTGCCATCGGTGCTCTGTGACTAGTAAGGGATTGCTTCAGGTGAGTGGGAAGGGAAGGGCGAGAATCACTGCTCAAGACTGAATTGTTCCAGAAATATTTTGCTTGAGAAAAATTGGCCCGTTTCCTTTGGAGTTCTGAAACCGCGCACATAATGAGTCAATGAGGGACGATTAAAACAGTGGGGTTTCCAACTTTTTTTTCCCACCTGCACATCACCTTATTAATCACAGAGCACTGAAGGCATCAGGATTACTTAAGGTGGTGTGTGAGTAGAAAGAAAAAGGTATGTAAACCTTCAAAAGAACTGTTGACAGGTAATGAATGAAAACTAACTGACTGTGCAATACAGAGGGAGCAAAGAAAATCAATAAAGTGCACCAAGTCGGAGCTCCTGATTGAGTTTGCCATTGAGGAGTGTGATGGTGGAGGATTAGCAGCTGTTCCTAACAGCGGCAAGACCAGAGTGTGCATTGGGTGGTGTGGACCTTATGATGATGCCTGTTGCCCTCCGACGGCAGCGATCCCCACAGATGCTCTCGATGGTGGAGCGGCACAGTTGGCACAACGCCATGACAGCGCCAGTGATTGGGGCTGGGGGGGGTTCGAATCCCATGTCCGTGTGGGCTTTCCTTTGGGGCCTCCAGTTTCCTCCCACCCCTTTAACAGGCCGATCGGGCAGGATGCAGGACTGCATGAGACAGGAACTGCTCCACCAAGAAATCAAGAAACTGTGGGGGGGGGGGTTTGTGAGTGTGGTTCATGCCCCTCACAAAACCCCCTCCCCTTCCAGAAACATTACAATACAGAAAACAGGTCCTTTGGCCCTTCTGGTCTGTGCTGAACTATTATTCTGCCTCGTCCCACTGACCTCCCCCCGGCCCGTACCTCTTCCACCCCATCCAAATTCTTCTTAAATGTCAAAACTGAGCCCGCGTTCACCACTTCCGCTCGTTCCACACTGCGTGAAGAAGTTCCCCCTGAACTTATCTCCCTTCACCCTTAACCCATGTCCTCTACTTTGTGTCTTACCTCCCCTCAGTGGGGGGGGGGGGGGGGGGGAATAAAACATTCATCATTTTGTATCGCTCGATTAAATCTCCCCTTATTCTTCTACGGTCCAGGGAATACTGACCTGTTTGACCTTTCCCTGTAACTCAGTTCCTGAAGTCCGGGCAACATCCTAGTAAATCTCTGCCCTCTTTCAATCTAAGTGATATCTCTCCTGAAGTTAGGTGTCCAAAACTGCACACAATACTCCAAATTTGCCCTCACCAACGTCATATATAACTTTTACCATAACTCCCGGACTCAATACTTTGATTTATGAAGGCCAATATGCTCTCTTTATCACCCTATCTATCTGTAGCCACTTTCAGGTGGCCAGAATACCCCAATGTAAAGCCGCCTAAAATACCCGAATGTTGGGAGGTCCACCTGAAAGCATAGAACCTTGACCCGAGGAGTACTTTACCCAACCCTCCTATGGTAGGTGTATTTTTCGCTTCCCCTAGGCACCTGAAGGTGTGCAGGACTTATGGCCACAGGAGCTGGCATTTGCTCCGCGGCACCTCTCCCTACCATTGACCTTTCGTGTGCCAGAATGGCCCCTTCAGCATTGCCACCTGAATGTCGCTTCGCACTCACACAACCTGCTGCCGGCTCCGAAGTCGCATTCTCCTGGCGATTCCACCTGAAAGTGGCTAGAGACACCTCTTTCAGACAATTATGTTTCTGTAATCCCAGATAACCGCATTCTTCAGAGCCCTACCGGTTACCATGCTGCCCTTCATTGGTTCATCCTTCCAAAGTTGGGTTGTCTATCTTAGAATCAGGTTAATTGTTCTGAAATATGTTCTGCACATTAAAGGCGTAAAATTTCTATGAATTACAATTCTGTAAAATATAAGATATTGAAAATAAATTACTCTGGGCAAAAAAAAAACAAAGGGGAAAAGTGAGGTGGTGTCTATTCAGTGCACATCTTCAGGCCTCCTTCCCGATGGGGAGCAGTGCGAAGAGGGCATGGCCTGGGTGGTGAGGGTCCCGATGACCGAGGCTGCTTTCTTCAGGCACTGTCTCTCACAGACGCACTTAATGGAGTGAAGACCGATGCCCTTGATGGTGCTGGCCAAGTTCGCCACCCACTGTGGTTTTGTCCTGTCCTGTGCATTGGCAGAGGAGGTGTACCGTGCAGAATGCTCTCCACGAACACCTGTACAATTGGTAGATCTATAACCCTTGCTGTCTGGAAAAAGCAGCAAACTCATTCAACCCCATCTCTCTTCAACTGCAAGCCCCCTCCCCACCTCCAGCCAGGAAGAAGATTCTCTATCAGTAACCTAAATGTTGTATGCGGAGGAAACACGTCTGGAGTGTGTGTATTGTGATCACATTTTCCACATCTGAAACTTATTCAGAAGTCACACCACCTGTCAATCAAAGTTGGACCCATTAGTGCACACATTGCCTTTGGCTACTTTAAATCACCTCGGGTCATTATCAGCTAGAAGCACAGATTAGCACTGTATATGCACAGCACATTCTCTCTCTGCCTCGTGGCAGAACCTGGACATCGCTCCACGCCAGGTTGCTACTGTGGACATCACTGGAAGAGCCGCGGGTAAGGTGTGCACTCTCCTGAACCTGTGCCATAATATTGTGATCGATCAATACTTGCACCATCATTGGTCAGGGAACAGGGTGTAAGAGTCCCTGTTTGTAGTGTGTGAGTGTGTCAAGTATAATTCACTATTGTTGGAGCCAAACCTCAGTCCGAGGTGAATGTCTATATGGTTGCTTAAGTGAAATAGTGATCGAGTCCCATTTAACATCCTCCCCCGTTTGCCTCCCGAGTGTTAACTAAAGTTACATGTGATTATAACACTTGCGTCCAGACCCGTCTCTCTGCAAACCCACCGAACCTAATACCCTTCCCAACGAGACACTGTTGCCCATGAGCCCGTGCCACCCAATTTACCTGCAACCCACGTATGTTGTTGAACGGTGGGAAGACACCCACGCGAAACCCGGGGAAGAGCGTCCAAACTCCTTATGGACAGTGCCGGATTGGAACCCCGGGCCGCCGGCGCCACTGCAGTGCCGCGCCCACCACGCCACCCCAAACCAGCCGGCAGCCGCCGTTGAGCCAGCGGCCCGTCGCCTCCGGCACCTGCGACGCCCCCCACCCCCCAGAAATGGGGCCACCTCCGACCACCGGCAGTGCACCCCGTCCCTCCTGCTGACCTGCGGCTCTCCGAGAGAGAGAGGGCGAATGCCAGCGGAGGGTGGGTGGGACGCGAACCGGAGGACATGGGTGAAAGGTGGGGGGCTTCCTCAGACAGAGATGGGGGGTGTGTGGAAGGAGCTGAAGAGGTGAATACAGGCTCAATTTTAACAGTGAAGAACTACTTGGGCAGGTACATGGATGGGAGAGGGAATAAGAGACACCTTTGTTTTTTTGGCGGGGGGGGATTTCTAGTTTCCAGCACCCTTTTTTTTAGCCCCGCAAACATTTATACCGCCGCTTTTCTTTTTTGCGGATATCTGGAGGGTCCAGGCAAACGCTGCGTTTCCTGCGAACTCCACCTCGCCAGCCCTTCTTTCCGTAAAAAGGCGCCTCCCGCCCGCGGTCGCCGATTCTTTTTCCAGTGGGAGTTCCACCGGGTAGTTTCCCAAGGCGTTACGTCAGGGGCGTGTGGGCGGGCGGACTCCTCCTCCCGGCCTTTATATAACGACTGCTTGGCATCACAACGAGATAGAGGCAAGTTCAAGGTGGGCATCATAATGCAGGCGGAGCGAAATGCGGATCCCGAGGCGGGGACCTGGGTCTTAATCCGGGAGCGAGAAGCCAGGAGGAGGGATTGCTTCTGGCCGACCCTCTGGGTGCTGTCCGTCCTCGGGTTGACCGCACTCATCTGCTTCCTGCTTCTGAGCCAGTGGCAGGTAGGTTCGCGGCTCGGCGCAGCGGGAAACGAGAAGCCCTCCCGCTGGTACTTGCCGGAGCAAACCCAGCGCCCCAGAGGAGGTCAACATGTGGTCCTTTCTACCTTTGAACCCTTCCTCAAGAAATAAGCAAAAAAAAAACTGGCAGGCGTCTCTAGAGATTGAGGTGGGAGGGAGAGGTCCAGTCCAACATGAGAGGGAAGGCTCCGTGATTTTGGCTCTGAAAGAAGGGAGAGGGCAGTGGTTTTCTTTCCACTCCCATCTCACTTTAAGCAATCCCTAGGCCATCAGTGCTCTGTGATTAGTAAGGGTTTGCTTAAGATGGGATGGGAGTGGGGAAGGGAAGGTTGAGAATCACTGCTCTCCACCCAATAGTTACTGCAATACTTTGCTTGTCATCCCCTTTGGAGCTCTGAACGTGTGCACATAACGAGTCAATGAGGGGGTGATTAAAAACAGGAGTTTTCCAACTTTTTCTTTCCACCCATATCCCACCTTAAGCAATCCCTAGGCTGTTGGTGCTCTATGATTAGTAAGGGATTGCTTAAAGTGGGATGTGAGGGGGAAGGTTGAGAATCACTGCTCTAGACCCAATTGTTCCTGAAATAATTTGCTGGAGGAAAATTCTCATTGGCCCATTTCCTTTGGAGTTCTGAAACCCTGCACATAACAAGTCAATGAGGGGTGATTAAAACAATGCTTTTCAACCTTTTTCTTTCCACTCACATCCCACTTTAAATTAATCCCTAGGTGCTCGGTAAGGGGTTGCTTAAGGTGGGATGTGGGTGGGAAGAGAAGTCAGAAAACCACTGTTTGAGTTGCCCCTCATTGACTCGTGATGTGCAGAGGGGAAATGGGCCAATCACAATTTTTCTCCGGCAAAGTATTTCAGTAACGATTGGGTCTCAGCCTTCCCTTCCCACCACTCATGTCCCACCTTAAGCAATCCCTTGGAGGAAACCAGACGGGGGTCGAACTGAAACAGAAGTCGACGTTAACGGCATCCGATTGGAGGCATTGCTCCTCCAATTTGCGGGGAGGTGGGGGAAGGTTCTTTGTCTGGCAGCGCGCGAGACCCGTGGATGGTGTCAGTGTGGGATAGGCCTATTGCACCTAGTACTCCCATTGCAGTCTCCTCGACGCCGGAGAGGCCAGCCGCAGACTGGGAGGCCGCTTCGTCCACCACCTCTAATGCGGCGGACAGAGCCCAGGCAGTCGACGGAGCAGTCTCCCGGCCTGCAGCCAGCCTCTCCGACGTCGTGGAGACTGCCACAGGAGCACTGGGGGCGGCAGGCCTACCCCTGTAAGATTCACTAGGCGTTGCTTCACTTGGAAGGACTGTTTGGAGTCACAAAATTGGAGGAGGGACACCTTATCCTCCATCTGGGCACCCTCCAACTGCACGACATTGACGCTGCTTTCTCCGGTTTCCGATTAAACCCCCCCGCCCCCTTTTCATTCACCTGCCTCTTTTCCTCTAGATCTGTCTCTCCCCTTTTCCCTCTGCCTCCTTTCAAAGAGCCGAAATCAAATCTTGCATCTCCTCTTATCCATTTAAGACCTTTTGTCTGTTGGTCTGTACTCCTCCCATTCATCGCTCTTTCTCTCCCCTAGTCTTTAATTCCGATGTCTGCCTGCTTTTTTTTGCTCATAGCTTGAAGAAGGGCTCAGGCCCGAAATGTCGGCAATATATCTTTGCCTCCTGTGGTCCCTGTGAGACGGGCGGAGTTCCTCCAGTATTTACTGTGTGCTTTCACCACAGTCACATCGTCTGCAGACTTCTGCGTTTCACCTCACTGATTGTCATTCCGGGCTGGAATTGTGGTGGCAGGCACCTTCTCACTCCCTCCACCCTTGTCATTGTTGCAGGAGACGGGCGATTCGCAGATACGGGATTTAGACACGAGCGCAACACACCACAGTGAGTAATCTCCTGCCTGTCACTGGCAAGCCTCCGTCATTCCTCCCCACCTTTCACATCTGTGTGGGGACATGAGGGATCCAAGCTATTGGAATCCGGAGCAAGGGCAGCAGCAATGGTTGGGGAGTTGTTGGCTGGTGGGGGGGTGGGGGTGGTGGAGAGAGAGAG
Organism: Narcine bancroftii; assembly: GCF_036971445.1. Taxonomy (NCBI): domain Eukaryota; kingdom Metazoa; phylum Chordata; class Chondrichthyes; order Torpediniformes; family Narcinidae; genus Narcine; species Narcine bancroftii. Next base: position 184,385,133 of record NC_091470.1, read on the forward strand.
GTGAGGGGGTTGTTGAGATTTGCTTTTGCTGAAGCCTCTCAACAATTTGTCAGCAGCAATACTCACACACACTCTCTCTCTGTCTAAACTGTCTCTATATGCCTGTCTTTTACATGATAGAGGAATTGGGGGATATGGGGAGAAGGCAGGTAGGTGGAGTTGGGTCATAAATTAGATCAGCCATGATCGTATTGAATGGCGGAGCAGGCTCGATGGGCCATTTTTGGCCTACTCCTGTTCTTACTTCCTATGTTCCTATGTCTCACCATCTATCTTTCTATCTCAAACTATCTCTATCTCTCTATCAATCTATCTACAGTATCTATATATCTAATTATCTATATACCTCTATCTCTACACCTTTCTCTATAAACTATCTATGTTCTATCTACTGATCGATCGACCGATCTATCAATTTACTTATCTATCTAGCTATCTACCTATTGCTTGACCGACCTATCGATCTACCTATCAATCTATCGACCTATCAATCTACCGACCTATCTATCTATCTATTGATCTATCTACCTACCTACCGATCTGACTAACCCCATTGATTTCCTTGTCCTGTAACCCTATCAGCCTTTGTCTCTTACCACCAACAATCCTCTCCTGCTCCATTTATTCATCTTTCTCATATTCTTTTTCTATTCTTGCTTATTCTTTCCCTGTTATTCTATCTTTCAATCTTTTTCTCAATTTCTACTACTTCCCCCCCCCCTCGCTCTCTGCCCCTCATTTTCACCCATTTCTCTTCAGCTTCTTCCCTCTCTCATTCCCAGTCCCCAGCCCACAACCTTCCTCCTCGTGTTGAGTGGGCTTTCATTCCGGGCTGATGAAGACTTTCCGTCTCCAGGTTTGTCTCGATTCATGAAGCAGGTGGGGGACGACGCGAGAGGGAAAACAGCAGCTCACCTCATTGGTAAGAGATTGTCACCAGCACTGCCGACCACTCCACGCCCTGAAGCGATTGGAAAACAAAGTATGGGACAATGCGGGGGGGGTAGAACTGGCGATCCCATTGTGGGCAGGATGGGGCAACTCGTGTTCTTGTCATGCTCCATTCCCTCCCCCTTCACCATGAAGAACGCGAGCTGGGAGTGACAGAACAGACCCTGGAACCAGGTCCCCCAACACTGCGCTGAAATGCCCACCCTTGGGAGTGCCAGTGGCAGCTGCAGTCCACGACCCTGCGCCATCCATCATTCCATCACAGGGTAATCTCACCTTCTTCAATACCTCCAACACTCCAGGATATTATAATGCCCCTTCGGAGGGCGACTCACATATGCATCCAGTCCTGGATGAGGTGTGATTGGAAATACAATTCTCCATTGCCCCCCCTGCTCTGGAATCCTTCTATTCCCGTCTGCGAATATCAGGAGGTTGCCTGTGTACAATTTGAGGCACTTTATTTGACAAAAGACGTGCTGGTGTTGGAGAGGTTTCAGAGATTAGCTAGAATGACCCCAGGGTTGGCATGTGAGGAACAATCGTCGGATCTTATGACCATATAACAATTTAGTACAGAAACAGGCCATCTCGGCCCCTCTAGTCCGCAATGATTTAAGTGAACTCCTCTAGTCCCACCTACCCAATTCCTACCCATAACCCTCCAATCCCCTCATATCCAACCTTCTCTTAATCGACAGAATTGACCCAGCTGCGACCACCTCTTCCGGCAGGTCATTCCACTCAGCCACCGCTCTCCGAGTGAAGAAGTTTCCCCTCTCATGACACTTCTAAAGTTTTTCCCCCAACCTTTAACTCATGACCTCTCATTCCAATCTCCTATCTTCTCTTTGGCTTGGCTTCGCGGACGAAGATTTATGGAGGGGTAATGTCCACATCAGCTGCAGGCTCATTTGTGGCTGACAAGTCCGATGCAGGACAGGCAGACACGGTTGCAGCGGTTGCAAGGGAAAAATTGGTTGGTTGGGGTTGGGTGTTGGGCTTTTCCTCTTTTGTCTTTTGACAGTGAGGTGGGCTCTGCGGTCTTCAAAGGAGGTTGCTTCCCGCCGAACTGTGAGGCACCAAGATGCACGGTTTGAGGCGATATCAGCCCACTGGCGGTGGTCAATGTGGCAGGCACCAAGAGATTTCTTTAGGCAGTCCTTGTTCCTCTTCTTTGGTGCACCTCTGTCTTGGTGGCCAGTGGAGAGCTCGCCATATAACACGATCTTGGGAAGGCGATGGTCCTCCATTCTGGAGACGTGCAGTTGGATCTTCAGCAGCGTGGATTCGATGCTGTCGGCCTCTGCCATCTCGAATACTTCGATGTTGGAGATGAAGTCTCTCCAATGAATGTTGAGGATGGAGTGGAGACTCTACCCTCAAGGGAAAGAGTCTATTCATATCTACTCTGTCTATTCCCCTCATAATTTTATATACCTCTATCAAATCCCCCCTCAACCTTCTACGCTCCAATGAATAGACCCAATCTACTCAATCTTTCTCCATATTCTAGATACTGCAATCCAGGGAATGTTTTAGTAAATCTTATCTGCACCTGCTCTACCTTATTGATATCCTTCCTATAATTTGGAGACCAGAAATGCACACAGTATTCTAAACTTGGCCTCACCAAAGCCTTAAACAGTCTCAACATCACCTCCCAGCTCTTGTATTCTGTATTTTGATTTATCAAGGCCAGCATACCAAAAGCCTCCTTCACCCTGTCTACATGAGATCTTGGGCTATATGTTGGGCTACAGAACGATGGGGGGGGGGGGGGAGGGTGGGGGGAAACATTTCATTGTGGCCTTTTGAATGCTGAAAGGCCTGGACAGAGTTTCCCACGGTCAGGGGGGTGGGGAGGAGTCTAGGACAAGAGGGCACAACTTCAGGATAAAGGGCATAAATTTAAAACAGATGCGGAGAATTTCTTCAGTCAGAGGGTCATGAGTCTGTGGAACTTGCTGCTGTGGAAGTGAGGACATTGGGTGTATTAAAGGCAGAGATTGACAGGTATTTGATTAAATTAAAATTTTTAAAATTTAGACGTACAGCACGGTAACGGGCCATTTCTGTCCACCAGCTCGTGCTGCCCAATTTATACCCAATTAACCTACAACCCCCGGTATGTTTTGAACAGTGGGAGGAACGTAGAGCCCCTGGGAGAAAACCCGCAAAGACACGGGGGGAGGGGGAGAGAACGTACAAACTCCTTACAGTCTGCGCTGGATTTGAACCCCGGTCCCGATTGCTGGCCCTGTAAATGCATCACGCTAACCGTGACGCCCCATCAAAGGTCATAAGGGGAAAGCTGGGTAGTGGGTGGATGGATCAAATCCTGATTAGAATGGCAGAGACAACTGGACGGGCCGACTTCTGCTCCTATATCTTGTAAGCTTGTGATTGTACATACACCATTAGAGGAAACCATGTTTCTCCGCACCACGGTGCACGCTCACGCGCGCAGACACTCGCGCTGTCTGTAAGGGAATTTGTACGTTCTTCCTGCGTCCGCGTGGGCTTTCCTCCAGGCACTCTGGTCTCCTCCCAACATTCAAAACATACCGGGGTCACAGGTTAATTGGGTGGCACGTGCTGTAGATCTAAACCTATCCAAAAATGTGGGGGTTTCTGGGATAGTTCAACAGTCTCACTGCCTGCAGGAAGAAACTGCTTCCCAGCTTGGCAGTCCTGGTCTTTACGCTCTTCCTTGAAGGTAGTGTCTCAACAATACTGGACGGTAAGGGTGCTCGATGATTCTTTAGCCACTGCTCCCTGTAGGTGTAGTCGACAGAGGGAAGGGAGAGATTTTCTCAGCAGTTTTAATCACCCTCCGAACTGACCTTCGAGCTGATGCTTTTCAACTACCGTACCACACTGCGCCAGATGGGACGCTCTGCATTCTGCTCCTGCCTGTGCCTAGAGATAGGGTCACAACAGGCTTTGAATGATGGAATGTAATATAGAAGTCTGTGATTGTGGAATGCTCAAGGAACTCCGCAGGCTTCGCTACATTGATAGGAGGCAAAGATATATCACCGAGCCCTTCTTCAAGGTATCTGATATGTATCCCGAAACATCGGTAATATATCTTTACCATCTATGGAGGCTGCGAGACCGGCGGAGTTCTTCCGGCATTTCAATGTGCATCTATTTGTATGTAATCTGCTTTCATTGAGTGCTCAACATTGATCGGTCTCTCTCATCCACAGCTTCACCCACTGTCAAAGGAAAGGAAGTGGTCTGGCAGGACAATGTGGACTCCGCCTTCGTGGAGGGAGTTGAGTTTGCAGACAACGGACTGGTCATCAAGACCCCCGGGCAATACTTTGTTTACACCCAGGTGGTTTTCTATCACAAAGGCTGTCAGGACAAGACCATCTACCTGAGCCACAACATCTCTTTGCACACGGAGAGTTACGAGGAGGATGCCCTGCTCCTGAAAGCCATTAAGTCCGTCTGCCACTATGGGCGCCACCCACAGCACTGGTACAAGAGCTCCTACCAGGGGGCCATCTTCCAGTTTCATGAGGGAGACCAAATCTTCTCCAGGGTCAGTGAGAGGGTGGTGCAGTATGTGGACAGTACCATGGGGAAAACCTTCTTCGGAATATTTGCCTTGTGAGGAATGTTGACGGATCGGGATTTTCAGACTGGAATCCAATAAGTACTGGATGCGACACATTTATTCTATGGGGCACATGACATATTTAGGGTCACTCTTCCAAAGTACCAGCAAATGTTTACCGTATCAAGGGTTGGGGCGGTCTTCAAGTCTCTCTGAATTTGCACTGGCAGGGAGTGCAGGGTGCTCCTTTTCCACCCCCCCCACCCCCAAAACTTGCCAAGTTAACCTCAAATGGCCTGGATCTCCCTCCGGGTCTAGGACCTGGAGCTGCCAAGGGTGTTGGTGTCTTTGCCCTGGAGGCGCGCTCTGGCAACGGCAGTGCGGTGGCCCAGCAGAAAGCGGAGCCAGGCCTGAATGGCCTCACGTGGCTGCTTATCGCAATCGCTGACCGATCTGCCCAGTGATATTGGAGTTCATATTGTAACACAACTGTAATATCATCATACTTGGAACATGCTAATATTCCCATCAAAGGAATCACTCCTAATATTTATATTTAATTTATGGATCTACTTGAAGCAGGTATCCCTAAGGGAGAATGTCATCAAAACTAACAAGTGAAGTATCTGATATTCAGACTGTATAGCTTGTGAAACCACCTATCGATCCTTGAAGGGTCTAGCCCAAGCTTTGGAGTATATCGATGTTCGATCCTCACAGGGGCACTCATCGGTAAAGTATTAGCAAAGGCTCTGGTCATGCTTTGAATGCAAGACCGAGTTGCCACTTAGAAAACGAGGTCCCAGTGAGAAACGAACTTGCGACCCCGGGCTCAGAAGACCAGCTGAGCTATCGGAGCCTCCTGACTTCCCGGCAGATGAAACTCCCAACGTGGTTTCCATCCACATTCCTCCAATTTGACTGGTCATTTGCTGTGGAAGACCCAGCTTTAAAATTTGTAAAAGGGTCAGTCCAGCCCACACAGCGATTAATAATTGTGGCCGGGCCACTGGCCCGAAGACAGGATGTTGGGAATGCTTTCGGCCGTTCCAGCAGAGACATATCGCTCTCCATGCATCAAATGGTAGAGCCAATATTCCCCAAAAGAAGATAATTGCACATCAGAGAGAATTTTTAATCAGAGCATGGTGAGATACTTGTGAGAATACAGGAACATTTAAAAATATCACATCTGTTCTAAAGATGTCACTCAAAGTCAAATGTCTCGATGTTTATGATCGATTTAAGTTATTATCTAAATGTTTTTATTAAGTATTGTATCTATATATTATTTATTTTTATTTATATTGTCATTCACTGCCAATTATTTTAATAAATGCATTTTGAGAGTGAAATTCTTTCTGTTCATTTGCTTTCCATTAATCATGACTCATTCCAGCACAGGACAGGTTGTGCCAACCTATACAAACCCACTTCCCTATCTGACAACCCTCTATCCACAACTTAGAGACTTCTAAATGTCCTTTTTGTACCAGCCTCGGCCAGTACCCCCCTCCCAAGGCATCCTGGGCACCCACCACACTCAATGAAAATTGGTAGGAACCTCTCCACCACAGGGCCCCTTGCTCCACTCAACGATGTTGCTTGCTGCGATAGTAACACCGTCCACAAATTTGTCGCCAATACCACGGCCGAGGGTTGTAGGGGACAAGAGGGAGATCGGGAAAGCTTGGCTGAGCGGTGCACTGACAAGAATAGTCCTTTTTAAACTGCAGCGCCTGGGTTGCCCTCCTGGGACCCAGGCGCGATTACTGGGGCAAAGGTGCTGGAAGCCCCTTTTAAATTGCGGTGGGGGGGGAGTGGACCCATCGTCGGCGATTTAAGGGGGGATCCCACCCCCGCAATGATGCGACACGCCCTTACTGGATACTGGCTGCCTGCTCACGCACACAAGCGCTGACGTCACCGGAATAAGTAGGTTGGCCATTTTCCTGTTCAAATCGGCCCTGGATGCAACCTCGATAAGTTTAACTGGGTTCCCTGATGACCTCTGAGGTAGATCAGGGACCCAGTTTGAATCTGACGGGGTTGACCGGATCAGACCCTTTCGAACTGCCGCGTAATTGGGAAAATTACCCAGTTATCCCCATTTTACACAGTGGTTTGAAGAGGCCCTAATGTCACCACAACTAAGGAGCTGATTGTTGACGTCAGGAAGGGAAAGCCAGAGCTGTACGATCCTGTGATTAGTAGGGGATCAGAGGTGAAGAGGGTGAGCACATTTCTTGAGAGTCACGAGGAGGATTTGACCTTGATCCAACACCCCAACAGCATTGTGAAGAAATCAATTCAGCGCCTCTACTTCCTCAGGAGTTTGCGGAGGTTCGCTATGACATCGGAAACCCTAGCAAATTTCGACGGAGGGGCAGTGGAAAGTGTGCTGACCAGCTGCATCACGATCTGGTACAGTGGGGGGGGGGGGGAAGCGCCAATACCCCTGAGCGTAAATCCCTGTGAAAGGTACCAGGACATCAATGGCAAAACCATCCCCAACATCGAGAGCACCTACGGGGAACACTACCATTCGAGGGTAGCAGCGATCACCGAGGACCCGCACCACCCCACCGCATGCTCTGTTCTCGCTGCTGCCATCAGGAAAGAGGTGCAGGGGCCACAAGACTCACACCCACTGGGTTCAGGAATCCCTCCACCATTGGACTCCTCAACGACAAACTCAATCAGGGACTCATTTAAGGCCTCTGACCTGTGCACTGAATTGATTTTCCTTTCTCAGTCAGTTTGTTTGCAGTTTTTTATTTGTTTACATGTGTACTTTAAGTACAGTCTTGTTTTTTCACTCCTAATTAGTTGTAATCCTGCCTTGCATGCAGGATAAAGAATCTCAGGGCAGTATGTCATGTATGTATTCGGGCAATAAATCTGAACTTTGAACCTGTAAACTTATTAATCAGAGAGATCATAGAAGATTGGAGGCAGGTGATCAGTTCAGGGGCAGTCTGAGGTAAGGGGATCAGTGTGAGGGGATAGTGGAGGTTCGAGGTTGGTAATACAAATAAATTCTCCATGCCCTGTGCTGTAACTCCAGAGATATTAGTTCAAATTGCACGCCAGTGTGAGATGTAAATTCAGTTCAGTTTTTTTACAAAAATAGACTTTATTTATGATAAATCCTTTATAAAAAAAGAAAACTGTTCAAAGTCTTTCAAATACTTTCCCATCACTGTACATTGGAACGCGGACTCTCTCTTTACACTGTTAACATCGCTGGGTCACCTTGTCACTTCTCCCCCCCCCCCCCCATCTTGTTTGAGAGACTTCCCCTCAGTCTCAGCCCCTCAGCGCCCCGGTAATGGGAGGGACTCTAGTCTATGGTCCTTCCCCCACAGAGCCCTGCAGCACATGCTCCCGCAGCCTGGAATGTGCCCGTCAGTGGCGTCCCCCTCACTGCCATCGCCGTGCGCTGAAAGACCGAGTTCCCGGCAGACCGAAGTGTGTTAATGGTCTTCAAGCAGTTCTGGATGTTGGACACAGTGAGCGCCCCTGGGAAAGCCCGTAGATCAGAGAGCCCTCTGTCACGCTGCCACTGGGGATGAACTGTGACAAGGACCTCTCCTTCTGTCCCCACACCCTCTTTGGGAATCTGCATTCAGCAAAGAGGTGGGCGACTGTCTCCTCTCCAGAGTGGCCGTCCCGAGGACAACGTGTGCGGAGAGTGATGTTCCGGTTGTACAGGAAGGATCTGACTGGGATAGCCTGCCAGGCCGAGTCCTCTTGCTTGTTTGTGAGCTCTGGCGAGGAGGCCTTCCACCAGGTGACCTGGACAGGTCTGCTCAGGGGACCACCCCATCTAGATCCATCGGATCCTCATCTCTCAGGTTCTGCAGGACATTCCGTGCCTGATGGCCTTGTGGTCAAATGTGTTGGTTTGGAAGAACCTTTCCACGCAGGGTAGGTGGTGTGGCAGAGTCCAGTTGACTGGGCTGTTTCACGGAAAATGGGGCCAGGCCCATCCTTCGCAGCACCTGGGTCAGGTGGGAACTCAGCACGTAGCGGCACTCGGCGCCCTCGTGCTTTGGCTCCCCGCGTAGCATCACACATGAAGATGGTCATCAGGATAAGCGTCACGTTGGGTATGCCCTTCCCCCCCCACTGTCTGGCAACTTGGACATGATACCTCCCTTTGGATCATGCCCATCTTGGATCGCCAGATGGACTGGAAAACCCCCTCTGGTAACTGCCCACCATCGTTCAGCAGTACCAAGACCTCTGACCTGATGAGCAGGGTTGTCTCTTTTCTCGAAAGAGAGTGCCATGCCCTCAAACCCAATTTCTGCTGAACCTTGGCGATCTGCTCCAACTAACTCTAACTCCACCCTTCTGTAATTTCTTTTACTAAAAAACCAGTCCTACTAACTTTAGGGCGAGAGAGGGAATGATTTAAATGGGACTTGAGGAGCAGCTTCACCAGGTGTGTGGAATGAGATGGCCAGGGAGGTGTGAGAGGTGGGGACAACTGCACTACTTCCTTAGAAGACTGAAGCAGGCAAGGCTACCTTCTACAGGAGTTCTATCGAGACCATCCTGGTTGGCTGCATCTGATGACAACCCAATAAAAATACCATCTGGTCAAGCAAAATTTAAAATTTAAATAAGTTCCTTGATTCTATTCCAGAAAGGTCGCACTGTCTAACGTAACCAAGTAGAGTGCAAGAAAGAGCCAACTTGCTTTTGGCACCTAAAAAATAGATCAGAAAAAATTTCCTTAACTTAGGAGATTAAATAGAACTGATGAATAAAGTTATAATGAACCATCCTGTACCGTACATTCACAATTTTAGTCATACCATCTTCACATATAGCCATCTAGTCATCTTGAGAAATAGTTATAGATAAATCTCTTTCCCCCTTTTAATTTAGATTTATGAATTTCCGGCTTACAGATTTCATTCTGTAGTAAATGCTCTCTTGCCCCCTTCAGTAAGTAAACTTTCAAATTTAGACCGCCTAGGCAACCGCAACCTACGCCCAAAATTATCCCACAATGAAGCTCCAGCTTGATAATAAGTGAACAGGGTATTTGGAGAAATTTCATATTTCTCCTTCATTCTCTGAAATGAAATAAAATACCCAGCTTCATATCAATCCTCTGCCAACTTAATTCCTTTCTATTTCCACATTTTCAGAAGCTGATTATTGAATGAAAAAGACAAAAGCTTGTTCTGAAATGAAGGAGCTTTAGCCAAGATTTTGCCTTCTGTACCAACAATTCCATTCTTCCTCGTCCATAACTCTTTTAAATTATAACTCTGTAAAAGATGAGAATTCCATTTATAAATAAAGTGATTTGTCCTCTTCTCATTCAAACTTGGCCCAAACCAAAACTACTTCAAGCATTCTATTGATAAATTTCAGCTGCGCCGATTCATAATGATTCTGAAAACGAGGAAGTTGGAGCCCTCTGAAAGCACACTTCCAAGTCAGTTAGCTGTGTAACTAATAAACCTGTCCCCTCAAATAAACTTTCAAAGCATCCCATAAAACAAATTTACCATCAACCCAAGCCGACACATTTTTAAAAACAACTGAAAATGATACCTCATGAACTTAATGAAGTCAGAATTTTTCAATAACATAAAATTAAATCTCCATCTATACACATTCCCCACTCTCTCTGAACCAGTACAAGTGATTAACAACAAAGAATGATCAGACAATTTATCTTTGAAAATTCTTCCTTGTAATTGTTCTTTAAATATAAATCTATTCTAAAATAAGAATCATATCAAGATGGATAAAGAGAGAAGTCATTCTCCTTAGGATTTAATTTCCTCCAAATCTCCACTAAATTCATATCTGTCATTTAGCCATTTTCATTCTGACAACCGATTTTGGAGATTTATCTAACAATGGATCTAAACAACAATTAAAGACACCTCCAACCAAAATTTTTTTTATCATATGCTTGATTTAAATTAAGAAAAGAATCTACCATAAATTGTTCCTCATCTATATTAGGAGCATAGACATTCATTAAGGTCCAAGATTCTGAAAAGATTTTGCAATTAACAATCAAAGGCCTACCAGCGGCTTCAAAAACGGAATCCAATTTAAAAGATAATGTCTTATGAATTAAAATAGCCACACCGCTTGCTTTAGAATTAAAAGATGCTATAACTTGTCCAACCCAATCTCTTTTTAAATTTTGATGTTCTTTGTGTTGCTTGCAAAAATGCAAAATCAACTTTTTAATATAGGCTAATACCCTCTTTCTCTGAATCGGATTATTAAGCCCATTAACATTAAAAGTAGCAAAATTTAAATTAGCCATAACAAATTATGTCTACTTCCCACAGTGGCAAAGCACACACCCCTCTCCCCGACGGCTCCATTAGAAACATGTATAAATTTCTCCTCAAAGAAAGAAAAAGTAAGAAATCTCCCCCCCCCAAAAAAATCTACAACAATATAAGTGTAGTAACCCCCCCCCCCTCAATTATGCGGGATTGACAAATGCCACAAAGTGGTCGACAACTTCGGAAGGTTTTGCAGTCGAACCACGCCCCCCACAAACAGAACAAACAAACAATAAATAATCAATTCAGGTATGGTAGGCTTCTTCCACATCTTGGTTGACTTGATCGCCATCAATACTGATATCGATTAACTGTTGAGTCTCCATCTCTCGCTTCCCATTCTTCCCTTTCGGAACTAAGACAAACTGTTGAGGAAACTGACCTTGCCTCATGCTTATTAACAGGCAAAGAATTAGCCACAACATCATCCAGAAAAAATTGAGTTTGATAATCCCCATAAAATACTCTGAACACAGCAGGATAACAAAAGGAAAATGTATAACCTTACTTCCACAAAACAGCTTTAGCCGCATTAAATTCCTGACGACGTTTAATCACATCCTGGCTTGAATCATTATTCTTAACAAGCCATTCTGTACTCCGAGTCTTAGAATCAATTCTCTATCCTGATAATGCAAACATCATCGCATCAAGATAGATCGTGGCTGCTTGACCCAGGTCACTTCAGGCTCGATGGGTTCCTAGTTCTTACGGAGTGATGGCGTAGGGATAAGACGTGGGAAGACACCCCCCTCCTGGCAGAACTATTTAAAACCCCATTTAAAATCTGTTCTCTTACAGCTGTTGATTATAATGTTGAAGCACCCTTATAAACAGTCATGTGCTCAAACAGTTAAGAAAATGGCTATTAAACATCCAGTAATTACCAAAGAAATTCAGCCTACCCTCCTCAGTCCAGTGACTTCGGGCCAGAGGCGGCAGCGGCGGTGGGGGGGGGGGGGGTGGTTGGTTTCTGCACCCGTAGCCGGGCCGCGCCGACTCCCGTTTCGATGGAGGAAGAGGCGGAGGAACAGCTTGTGGAGGAGGAAGTGGGCATGTTCAAGGGTGGGCCTGTGTTGAGGCAGACCTTTCCAGCTTGCATCTGGACCCTCCTCATCCTGACGCTGCCTTATCTGACTTGTTTAAGCAAGTGGAGAACTTGGCCGTGCAGGTGAGCCCAGCGTTTTCAGTTACGAAGAAGCAATTGGCTGAACTGAAGAGTGAAACCTCCTCTATTAAAATGGATGGAACTAAATGTGGATGAATTTATAAAGATCGAAGATTGTAAAGATGATGCAGAGGAGTGTGAAGATGTGAAGATGGAGAAGAGTGTGAAGGAGAGGATGGTCCAGACAGAGGACTGGTTGGGAGATTCAGAAGAGTGATTTGTTGAAGAAGATTGATATTTTGGAAAATCAGAGACGGAGGAATAATGTCAACATTGTTGGTCTTCTGGAAGATTTTGAAGGCTCGGATTCAGTTCAATTTTTTCAGAAATAGATTCCTGAAGTTTTGGGAACAGATGACTTTCCGAACGGTTTGGAGCTCGTCAAGCAACAAGAAGGGAACCTCTTCCGGGTCTAAGATTCTCTGAAGTGGCCCTATTGTTCCATCCGCCACCAACACCCTTGGCAATGAATTCCAGGCACCCACATCCCACTGTGTGTAAAAAGAAAATTACCCCTGCACTTCCCTCCCTTCACTTTGTATGCGTGCCCCGCCCTGGGGAAAAGGACTGGCTGTTATTATGCTTCTCTTAATCTTGTTGTCCTCTATCAAGTCACCTCTCACCTTCGTCACTCCAAGGTGCAAAGCCCTGCCTTGTAAAACAGTCCAAGAGGTCATAGCTCATCGTCCTGCCCTTTCTCCTCTCCCCTCCTCCACCCCCCCACTCCTTGTTATTCAGGCACCTGCCTGCCTTTCACTCATACCTCAAGGAAGGGCTCTGGCCTGAGTCACCGGTCATATATCTTTACCTCCTATGGACCCTGCTGAGTTTCTCCTGCACTTTAGCTACAGTTGGAGCATCTCGGGATCAACAAGACCTGTTACAAGTCCAGAGGACCCCAAAACCCAGCAGCAATAGATATTCACTGAGACAAATGGTCACTTAAACATGAAAATAGAATCACACTTTATCTTATCACAATTGACTTACTTAACCCCATCTAATTCTAAGCGCACGTGTATGTAATGTGTGTGCAAGTTCAGAAAAGTTTTTTGGTTCACAGTCCAATCTCACTTCTCATTCCTCCAAGTTCACTGGTTGCAGGCAATTCTTATATGTGCACAGAATTTAACATGTATAAAGTTTTCCAGGCTTTGGTGCTTGAAAGGCAAATGGTTACTGCTCAGGAAGGTTCCTGTCGGTTTTCAGAGAGAGACACCCACAACTGATTCCTTTTTTTAATCAGCCACTCCAGTGTCTTGCTGACAAAACTTGCCCCGTCAGGGTTCTCCAGGTGATAATCTCTTTCTTTCAGGCCACCACAGAGTTCCTGTTTCACTTACTGCAAGTAAAACATTAGACAGCCAGTTCTCTCCTCTTATATGAACCACAAGGGCTTTGACCAGGCTGAACAAAGCACTTCCAAACCTGTCTTCCAAACAGGGCTTTCCACTAGATTGCCAGCTTGTCCTGTTCCAGCTCCAGCTGCTTCTGCTGGCTGCAACATTGTAGATGTGATCTCTGGCTCTCTCTCTCTCTCTCTCTCTCTCTCTCTCTCTCTCTCTCTCTCTCTCTTCTCTCTCTCCCCCTCTCTCTCACTGAGAGAAAGCCTGTTTGACTCTCTCTGCTTGCAAAACCACATGACCCTCCTAGAATAGCAGGTTCCACTCCAGACAGAAGGCAGCTCCGACAAGCTCTTTCATCTGTTGCCTTTTGTAAACAACAATCCATTAGTGAAGTCTCCTAAGCACTCTTCAAAGCTGTTGCAATATGTCTAGCATGAGCAGAGCTCCAGTATTTCAAATAAGACCTGTTTTAAAGTGTTTGTAACATACTCTAACAAACCTTTCCCAATTTATCACCCAAAAGCACATCTATATACACAGGGCCAGTTTTAAGCCTATTTGACTGATTTGATCAAATTGAGCCCCGCGCATTTGTTTGAGCCCAGGCCTTGAGCAGAGAACACTGTGATGGACCATTTAAACTGGTAAGAAAGTAATAATACTATAGGCCTTATAAACTGGATTTGTCAGTGAACTCGTAATTGATCGTATTATCTCAGTGAAATATTTTTAGGAAATATGTCTTCGATTAAACTGAATTGGCTGAAGCTGTTGAATTACCATTGATGTTTAGACAATTTCAAGAAAAAAAACTACATAGAAGAAAGAGAATGTTTTCATGTGAGGCAAAAGATCAAGCTTTAGATGATCCAAAAGAAGTTCAGTGCTTCAGCTTAGTGCTAGACAAAGCTATTCAATCTTTAGAGTCTAGATTGAAGCAGCTTAAAAGCCATGTAAAATTATTTGGATTTTTAAATAACTTTCAGAGCTTACAAAAGGCGGAAATAAAGAAACACACAGCAGACCTTGAAGCAGCTTTAACTGACAGCATACTAAAACAGAGCACTAATGAAGGGGCAGTTACTGAAACACACTAAAGACGTGGATGGTTATCTGTTGGCCGAAGAACTTGAAGGTCTGAAAACTTTTCTTCCCTTTAGTGTCGTTAAGCTTCAAGCCCTGTTTGAATACCTGGTCGAAGACAATCGATTCACAGCATTTCCTCATGTTTTTATTGCTTTGAGGATTTACCTAACAATGCCCATAACAGTCACATCGGGTGAAAGAAGTTTTTCAAAACTTAAACTGATTAAAACATACTTACGGTCAACCATTTCACGAGAGACACTAAACAATTTGGCGATGCCATCTAGAGAAAACGACATGAGTAAAACCATTGACTTTGAAATTATTTTGAAAGATTTTGCAAATAAAAAAGCCAGAAAACTCTGTTTCTAAAAGACCTGGGCATAAACATTATGTCTGTAATTGGCTTAACTTGTATTAAAAAATTTAAACTTTCATATTGTCTTTCAATATTTAGTATATCAAGCATTCCCCCATCCCACTTGCTGGCCGAGTGGGCCTTCCTTGTGTCATGCAAGGCGTGGCTCTCAGGGAGTAGGTCGAACAGAGGCAAGGAAGACCACTCTCACCCACTGCTTTGAGTAAGAGGTCTACCACGGAGGAAGCACAGTCGACTGAAAGGACACAGGAGAGCATCCAACCCACTCCGTGACCCTCTGTCCTGAGGGTTTAGAGAGGCCGCTATCTCCTGGTCTGTGGCCAGCAAGAGCGAAATGGAAAAAGTCTGTGACATTTGGCAATAATTCTTGCAAAAAAAACCCATCTGCCCACTAAATTCATCTTGAGGAGCCGAGATATTTTGGGGACTTTTAGAACGGAATCATAACACCAAAGTAGATTTAAAGAATCGGAAACCGTAAGAACTGGCCATCCAGCCCATCAGGCCTGGAGTTACCTTGACTGACCCCCCTTCTCCCCAAAAGCTTTAATTCCCCCCAGCATGCAACCGTGTCTTGGGCACATTAAAGGGACTTGGCCTCTACTGGTTCCCTTGGGGAGAGAGTCACACAGGTTCACTACTCTCTGGGAGAACAAGTTCCTCCTCCTCACCTCCATCCTAAATCTGCTCTCCACCCCCCCGAATCTTGAGGCGGTGTCCCCAAGTTCCAGCGGGGATACCCTTGTTCCGTGAGTCCCCGCGGGAAGGGAAGTCATTGGAAGATCAAACTTAAAACCTGGCCCTACACTACATATGGCGCCGCAAGTATTTCATTTGTGAAAGACGAACACGGCAAAGATTGGCCTGATTCATTTTTGAGGATAGGGATATTTTTGTATTAAATTTAAATTCGGACGTACCGAACTTTCGGACCACGAGCCCGTGCCATCCAAATGCACCCTATTGACCCTCAACCACCCCCCCATACTTTTATTTTGAAGGGAGGGGAGAAACTGGAGCACCTGGAGGAAATTCATGCAGACACGGGGAGAACAAGCAAACTCCTTAAAGACAGCACTGGATTCAACCCCGGGTCGCTGTAACAGCACTGTGCTGACCATGCCACCCTCTAGGTGGGGTGGGGGGGGGAGGTCCCCCAAGCTTTTAAGACCATCGAGCCCTTCATGGAATACCTCATCGACCCCCTGACGCGGATGCCCAATGCTGGGCGCAGGGAAGGTGGAGGGTGGGGGTGGGGGTTTGGCGGCACTGGACTGAGGGGGAGCCACTGCGAAAGGTACTTGGAACAGATATGTTGTTCTTCTACGCTCCGACCATCCTCCCGCCCACTCTCAGCTTGTTTAAAGGCCGAAGCCAAATACAACATGGCAGCCACCGAGGCCTGTGCTCTCAAGGGGTTGGACACCTCGGCCATAAGTGCTACTCTGTGTTGATCTGCCCCTGCTTTCCACCGCAAAAGTTCAATCGATCCCCCTCCCCCTGGCATTGATCAACCCCTTGGGTAGTCTCATTGACCCTCCACCCCGGGGGTCAATATCAAGCACTTTGGAGACCCCTGCTCTATACTAACCATGCTGCTCTCATTACCTTCTGTGCATGATGTGAGACCTGCTGAGTTTCACCAGCACATTTGTGAATTTAATGAATACAATCACATTACAGCACAGAAACAGGTCCCTTCGGCCCTTCTAATCTGTGCCGAACTATTTCTTTTCCTAGTCCAACTGACCTGCACCCTCCCATCAATGAATATGTGCTTTTGTTTTTAATTAATCCTCTGCCTGCAGTACTTAAGTATGGGTTGACATGCCTGGATAGCACATCTTTTACACGTTACAATAATCAATTCAATTGCTCTGATTCTTGTATCCAGCTGCCACAGGTGCTGCCTTCCCCACAACTCACCAATTTGGCTGTGTATTAGGCACACACCTTCCACAAAGGGAGGGGTTTCTATCTTCCTGTCCTGTCAGGTCTCATGCCACATGCAACTGTAATCTGTGAAAGTGTTTCCAAGCTCCTGCTCAATGGATTCGGTTGGAAACAGCAGGTAAAGTGGGACAAAGTGGGATTCATCCCTGGTTCACTCCCTTCTGCAGGAGGTGGGAAACGGAGATGGATTCTCGGTTGGCATGGAGGTGGTCTCAAAGCTGACAATAAGTGTGTGTGTGTGTGTGTGTGTGTGTGTGTGTGTGTGTGTGTGTGTGTGTGTGTGTGTGTGTGTGTGTGTGTGTGTGTGTGTGTGTGTGTGTGATCATGTGTATGCCAGTGTGTATATGCATGTAAGTGTGTGTGTGTGTGTGTGTGTGAGTGATCGTGTGTATGTGGGTGTGCCAGTGTGTATATGCATGTAAGTGTGTGTGTGTGTGTGAGAAAGAGAGGGTGTGTGTGTATGTGTAAGTGTGCCTGTGTCTGTGCATATGTGTGTGTTCATGTGTATGTGGATGTGCCTGTGTGTGTGTGAGAGAGAGAGACGGTGTGTGTGAGATGGTGTATGTTTGAGAGAGAGAGAAAGAGAAAGGGGGAAGAGAAGAGAGAGAAAGAGAGAAAAGCCACAGACATTTTGCAATAGAAGAAGGTAGAAGAGAGAAAAAGTAAGAAATGTGTCGGGATGGGTGTACGGATGGATCAACTATGGGTTTTAGATATTTGGACAGGAAGGTGGTGAATGAAAGAATGGCCAATAGAGAAAGGTCGGAACAGATTGAAAGACAGAAAGAAAGATGTCACTAGAAGGAGTGATTGAGAGCCAGAGAGAAGGAGGGAGGGTGTGGTGAGGGGGGGGGGGGGGGAGGGGGGGGAGGGGTAGAGATGGGGGTTAAATGAGTCTGATATTATTGACAGGAAGATTATTGACAGGAAGTGGTCTCAAGAACGCTGCATCCTCTAGAAAACAGTACGGAAGGAGGTTCAAATGTGAAAATTTACCAATGTTCTTCACAGCTCACCAGCAAGGTGCGTACAAAGGTTCAATGCTCCCAGCATGGTGCAGAAACAGCCGATGTCATGGAGGGCTGAGCTCAAACAGAAGATGCAGTACCTGCATCTCGGACTGCCTGATGAGAGAGGGGCAACAGGAAGGGCTCGGGAAAGCCAGGGCCGGCGATGGGACTCAGGCGACTTGATTTTTTAAAATTCTGTTTTTAAATTTCTTTTAAACTTAGACATACAGCGCAGCAGCAGGCCCTTTCGACCTTGCAGCCCATGCTGGCCTCAAACACCAATGAACCTACAACTCCCCCCACCACCCCTATTATGTTTTGAAGGGCAGGAGTTAACCGAAGCTTGAATTCTTTATCAAAGGACTGAGAGTGAAATGTTGGCAGGTGCCCGAACAAAATCGTGGGGAGGGAGGAGGAACACGGTCCCACAGGGAGGAGGTAATAGGTGGATAAGGGAGGGGAGGGCACAGCAGCGAACAGGTGGGTGGGGGGCACGGCTCTGGGAATGGAGAGGGAAGGGGGGACGGAGAGCTGGAGGAAAGGAGGCAGTGGGATGGGGGGGAAGAACGGGGAGTGGGCCAGACGAAACCGGGGAGGTCGATGTTGACGCCATCTCGTTGGAGAGTGCCAGGACAGGAAGATCAGACGTTACTCCTCCAATTTACAGGAGGGTCTTGGTTTGACAGTACCCGAGGCCATGGACGGACGTGGAAGTAATGGGCTGAATGGCCTCCGTCTATCTTGCTGCAAGATATGGACGTTTTGCTGGGATTTGGGAAGGTAGAGAGAAGAATGAGAGTTTATGTGAGAGATTAAAGTCAGGCCATCCTTCTTGTAGGTAGTTATCCCATTGAAATGGGTTATGTTCTGTGTGGTCATGAAGTAACATTTGGAGAGGAAGTTGAGGGCACGTCAGAACAGGGTTTGTGAGAAATGGTGTGACCCAGTTATTTTGCTTGCCCTGTGCACTTGCCACAGACAGCTCTGACTGCCTTGTGTCCCACCCCACGGAGACCGACTTCCAGCCCAATGTGGCTCCTGCAGAATTCCTGCCCACCGGCCCTTCTCCCATATTCCCAATCCATTTGCCTGTGCTCTCCAAACCCCATCCTCCCCTGCCAGGACTGAATTTGGGACCAGATAACCTATGCCCTCTGGATAAAGACCAGAGGGTACGGACTAAGGGTAAAAGGGGAGATGTTTTAAGGGAACACGAGGGGGGAGGGGAGGGAAACGATATCACACAGAGAGTAGTGGGAATGCAGAACGAGCCGCCATTCGAGGGACACTTGGACATCTTTATGGAGTGAGATTTAAACTCATGGTCATTGAACAATAATGCATTTCACTCTCTAAATAGTTTATTAACTGCTCTTTCACAACCTGACGATAATAAATAAAAATACTCTCAATTAATATTTAAATAATATCTTCACTCAGTACAAAACATCAAGAATGATGTTGAGATTTATAGACATCTTTAAAACAGATGCAATATTTTTATGCAAATCCCCAATATCCCAGAAGGTATCATAATTATTATGTAACACTGAAGTGCTCTGGGTCGACATTCTCTCTGCCTGATAAAGGAATATTTTGTTCTCCCGGAGCATTGCTTACCGATCCGGAGGGGGTGTGGGGGGGGGGGGGAGGTGGGAGCGGAGATACCAGATGCCTGCAGGAATGGGACATTTCCACTGGAAATGCCCGAATTCACGAAGCGCTCCCAACGATCGATCTTGGCAGCAAGCAACGCACATCCCATGTTCAACATGCCACAGCCAGGAAAAAAAAAAGGCCCATTATTCAGCGTCGGGTATTTTTGTGTTTGACTCATCTTGGTTGCAGAATGAGTATTTTTAGTTGGTGAGGTAGAAACTAGTCACAAGGTCAAATTGCTGCTCTGCTCCGCTGAATGTTCGAGGAAGCGTCTCTGGCTGCCCACTTCAATTCCCCGCCCCATTCCCCCTGGCTGACATGTCTCAGGCACTGGCCAGATTGAGACCACCCACCAAACAGAGGGAGAACACCCCATCTTCCACTTGGGTACCCTCTGACCGGATGCCAGTAACAGACTTCTCCAGTTTCTGTTAAAGCCCCCCACCCCCCTTCTTCTTCTTCTTCCCCCTGTCACCTTTCCCTCATCTCTTTACTCAGAGCCAAACCAAATTCCCACCTCCAATTAACACCTTTTATCAGACTGGACTCTTTCCCTCCCTGCCCCCCCCCCCCCCCCACCCCCATCCAGTCTTTATTCTGACACCTTATACCTTGAAGGTCCCAGAGGCCTGGTAATGTATCCATACCTCCTGTGGACGCCATGAGACAACCTCAGCACTCCTGTGTGTTTTTAACCCCCCCCCCCCACCAAAACCGGTGACCTGTCAGATCAGAGATGTGTGGAAATTGGCTGGTGGCAGGTCAACTGAGTGCGACAGGGAGCCCGAAGCCTTTTCTGCCACCTTACAGCACCTGAGACTGGGGTCAATACTTGGAGGGGAGGCTGCCCGGGAACCCCAGGTGCTGTGAGGGGGTGCTGGACAAAGTGGCGACTCTTAGTCTACCTTGCAGTAGACAAGAATTTCATGTATGTTACATTCTAAATGTAGAATTACATGACAACAATGGAACCTTTAAACCTTTTCCCTTTACAAATGAGAACCGATATGGTGCCCCGGTGAGGATGGATCACGAGTTAGAGTCTGAATATCAGACCTGATACCTCATTTGGAAGCTCTTGGGATTACCTGTTTACATTCTCCCTAAGAAGTACCCACTTCAGTATGATTAATAACCTTAAATTAAAAATAAATATTGCATTATCAAACAGAAAAATTAGCTTATATCAAGCTTAAACATGATCATGAATCTCTAAAAGGTGCTCTATTGGACAATGTGCCCCATTAAGTGCCTGATGCTTTCCTACAAAGCAAATATTCCGAAGAAGGTTTTCCCTTGAGTACTGTCCACATACTGCACCACCCTCTCACTGACCCTGGAGAAGATCTGGTCTCCCTCTTCAAACTGGAAGATGGCCCCCTGGTAGGAGGTCTTGTACCAGTGCTGCTGGTGGGGTCCAGAGTGGCAGACGGACTTGGTGGCCTTCAGGAGCAGGTTCTCCTCCGGGTAGCTGTTGGAGAGCAAGGAGATGTTGTGGCTCAGGTAGGTCGCTTTGGTCTGACAGCCCCAGCCATGGAAGACCACCTGGGTGTAGACAAAGTAGTGGCCGGGCGTCTTGATGACCAAGCCGTTGTTCTTGAATTCGACTCCCTCGGTGAAGGTGGAGTCTGTGATGTTCTGCCAGGACACAGACTTTTCTTTGGTGCTTGACAATGCTGTAGGTGTGGTGAGGGGGGGGGGGTGGGGGGGAAGAGGGAGAGAATTTAGTCTAGTTTTCCTTTGCACCGTGTTGTAATGTAATTAAAAATGCTTTAAATCAAGACTCCTCATTTTCTAGTGCAGACCAATGCAACCATCTGGTCTATTAACCCTCCAGAAATCACAGTGGTGCCACCAGTCTCATGCACCACAGGTTCCCATTGTGTTGATCAAGGACCCACTCACACTATTGCTTGCCCCATTCAATTCTCCCTCCTCCCCCACACATTTTTATTCTTTCCACCCAGAGATTCTACAGCTCAGCTAACGACTCTGCAATGCAAGTCTTTGTGGTGCGTGAGAGACCTGGGAATTTCTGGAGAAGAGTCCCAATGGGTGTAAAGGAGAATTCCAAACAGACAGCACTGGAGAGTCAGGGCCGAACTGTGGAGCCAAGAGGTGCTATCAGTCCCACTGTCATTTGCAAGCAACCCCCTGCATCCTGTCCCACTCCCCAGATGAACGTGCCACCCTTCCCAGCCGCTGTGCACCAATCGCCGACAACCTCGTCGTACCTATGAGATGAGCCGCGATTTTTGCCCTCTCTGCTTTACCGACTTGCTTCATGAAAACTTCCAGATCTGCAAAAGGAAAGCAGGCGCATCAGGGGTAGTTGCCTCTTGGCCTGACCCAAGAGTGTGTGCGAGAGAAGAGAAAGGGAAAGAGGAAAGAGAAAGGAGATAAAGAGAGGAATGAGGCAGAGGAAAGAGGGAGAGAGGGAGGGGAGAGAGAGGAGAGGAAAGAGGAAAAGAAAGAGCGAGAGAGAAAGGGGAGAGAGGAAGAAAGGGAAATACAGATAAAGGGTGCAATAAATAAGACAAGATAGAAGAGAGTGAGAGAGAGAGAGAAAGAGAGAAGAGAAAAAGGAAAAGAAAGAAAAAAGAATGATGGGATATGAGAAAGGGATGAGGAAAAGGAATGGAGGAAGGGAGAAAACAATGAAGAGATCAGAGAGGGGATGAGAAAGGGGGAATTGAAAAAGAGGAAGGTTGAAAAAAAATGGAGAGGAGAGAAGAGGGCGAGATGGAAGAGAAAAAGGGAAGGTAGGAAACTGAGAAAGAGGGAAGGATAAAGCAGGGCTGAGAAGGATAGAAGGAAAAGAGATTGAGGGAGGGATGGTAGGTTGAGGAACCGAGAGAGCAGCAGGGGGTAATGGGAATTCACTGAATATAGTGGAGAGAGAAAGGGTGTGGGAGACATGGCCCAAAGGCAGGGGGGACTGGGAAGGCAGTTGTGGAGGGTGGGGGGGGGGGGGGGGGTCAGTGAGAGTAGCGAGACTCACCGTTGACTCCTTGAGACCTGGCCATAGTGCCCTCTGAGCTCCGTGACTTCTCCTGCACCAAATGAGATGGTGGCAGATTAACATTAGCCCCGCTCTCGCAGGACCCAATAGCCCGAATCGCCTCGCCATGGCTCTGTCCGCTGCCCACTTCAACTCCCCCTCCCTTTCTCCTTGCCGAAATGTGCTGGCAGGCCGAGAGCACCCGCAAATTGGAGCACCTTCCATCTGGGCACCCTCCCACCGGGCGACATTAACGTCAGTTTCTCCGGTTTCCACGAAACCCCCTCCCATCTTTGACCCTCCCCGACCCTGGGGGAGACCAGACCCACAAAGGGAAACTTTGATATGATCAGAGGAATTGATTTTTGGCTCTGTGTGTGAGAGAGAGAGAGAGAGAGAGAGAGAGAGAGAATGAATGAGATCAGTAGTTCTCAACCTTTTTCTTTCCACTCACATCCCACTTTGTCATCCCTAGGCCATCAACGCTCTGTGATTAGTAAGGGATTGCTTAAGGAGGGAAGAGAAGGTTGAGAATCACTGCTCTTGATCTTTAGCTTGAGAAAAATTATCCTTGGCCCAGTTCCTTTGGAGTTCAGAAACCTTGCACGTAACGAGTCAATGAGGGACGATTAAAACTCTTTCTTCCCACTTTAAGCAATCCCCACGGTGCACCGATGACCTAGGGATTACTTAAGGTGGGACGTGGGCGGAAAGGAAAAGGTTGAAAACCAACCGTTTCAATCGCCCCTCATTGACTTGTTACGTGCAGGGTTTCCGAAATTCAAAGGGGCCAATTGACAGAATATCTCGGTCACATTTGGGTGGAGAGCAGGGATCCTCAACTTTCCCTACCCATTCACACCCCACCTTAAGCAACCCCTTACAGATCGCAGAGTGCCAGGGATTACTTAAAGTGGGATGTGAGTGGGAAGAAAAAGGTTGAGAACCAGTTGATTCTCACTCTCTCTCTCTCACATACACAGAGCCAAAAAATCAATTCCTCTGATCACATCCAAGTAACACCCTTTTGTGGGTTTGGTCTCCCCTGACTTTATTCAGACGCCTGTCTGCTTTTTTTTCTGCTCACACCTTGAACAAGGTCGAAACGCCTTCAACCAATCTCCCCCCCCACCTTCCCTCCTCTCCCTTTGGAGACGGGCTGAATTCCCTGTCCGTATCTCCCACAGTCAGAGTGCCCTCGAAGCCCTGAACGGAATCGAGGTCCCGTCCGCAGCGACAGGCACTCGCGGCCCCGAGGACGGGGTTTCAGCGCTTACCTGGTGCGTTCGCAGGGGCAGCAGGACCAAGAGGCAGGTGAGGGCGAGCAAAGCGATGGTCGCCAGGGCGCACAGGGCTGGCCAGCAGTCACCTGGCCGCCGTGGCTCCCGCACCACGGTCACTGTCCCGACCTCGGGGTCTTCGTTCATCGCCAGGGGCTGCATGGCTACGGCGGGAGCGGCTCGCTGGGCTGCGTGTGTGTCGGCTGCTCCGGGCTGCCCAGTCCCTTTTATACAGCCCGGAGGGAATTACCTCTCGCCGCGCTGATGTCATCGGAAAGGGGAACCTCTCGGCCGAACGGAAAAGCGAACCGCTTTCACTCCCATATTCTCCGCCTCCCCAGGGGAAAGGAAGCGGGGCGGGGTTTGGGGGAGCCCGTGTGGTCATCTACACATACACTCACACACACTCTCTCTCACATACACACTCATACACTCACTCACACACACTCTCACACACTCACACACACATTCTCTCTCGCACACACACACACTCACACACACACACACAATCACTCACTCTCTCTCACACACACTCTCTCACACACTCACACACACTATCACACACACACTCTCTCCCACACTCTCTCACACACACTCTCGCACACACACTCACAGACTATCTCACACACACTCTCCCTCACCCACACACTCACTCTCTCTCTCACACACTCACTCACACACATACACTCACACACACACTCACTCACACTCTCTCACACACACACTCACACACTCATACACACTCACTCACACACACTCTCACACACACTCTCTCACACACACTCTCACACTCTCTCACACATACTCTCACTCACTCACACACACTCTCTCACACATATACTCACACACACTCTCACACACTATCTCTCTCACACACACACACACTCACACACGCATACACACACACACTCACACACAATCTCTTTCACACTCACACTCACACTCACCCTCACACACACACTCTCTCTCACATACACACTCACACACACTCTCTCACTCACTCACACACACTCTCTCACACGTATACTCACACACACTCTTACACACTATCTCTCACACACACTCTCACACACGCATACACACACACTCTCACACACACACTCACACTCTCTCACACATACTCTCACTCACTCACACACACTCTCACACATACTCACACACACTCTTACACACTATTTCTCACACACACTCTCACACACGCATACACACACACACTCTCACACACACACTCACAGACTATCACACACCCACACATACACACTCATATTTGAACACACCCACAGACACACGCACATACACACATACTCACATATACACACACAAGCAGGTGCACATGTGCACACGCACATATACACACATTCAAAAACACACACACCCTATAGTGCGTGGAGGCTGGTCCACTCCCAGGGTTAGGAGGTAAATAACTCACACACTCTCACACACACACTCACACACTCTCTCACACACTCACACACACACTCACTTACACTCTCTCTCACACACACACTTTCTCTTACACACACTCTCACACACACTCTCGCACACACACTCACAGACTATCACACACCCACACATACACACTCATATTTGAACACACCCACAGACACACGCACATACACACATACTCACATATACACACACAAGCAGGTGCACATGTGCACACGCACATATACACACATTCAAAAACACACACACCCTATAGTGCGTGGAGGCTGGTCCACTCCCAGGGTTAGGAGGTAAATAACTCACACACTCTCACACACACACTCACACACTCTCTCACACACTCACACACACACTCACTTACACTCTCTCTCACACACACACTTTCTCTTACACACACTCTCACACACACTCTCGCACACACACTCACAGACTATCACACACCCACACATACACACTCATATTTGAACACACCCACAGACACACGCACATACACACATACTCACATATACACACACAAGCAGGTGCACATGTGCACACGCACATATACACACATTCAAAAACACACACACCCTATAGTGCGTGGAGGCTGGTCCACTCCCAGGGTTAGGAGGTAAATAATGGTGTGAAAGGTCTGACTGAGGACGGTACTGGGACAGCCTGAGGGTCTGTGACATCTTTCTTGTGACCTCCAGGCCCTAAAAAGAACCAGAGCCACCCTATCCCCTTAGCCCAGGGGTCTTGCTGTGTGCATCCTGCGAGTCGCTGTTTATAATGTGTGCCAAGCTCCCGGAGAAACTCAGCAGGCCGCGCAGCATCCACAGGATGTAAAGGATGACCAACGTCTCAGACCTGAGCCCTTCGTCAAGCCATGAGCAAAAGGTAGGCAGGTGGCTGAATACAACTGTCTGGATGGAGAGAGGAGGGGAATTGACAAAGTAAGTGCAAGCACTGAGGGTCGGTGAGATCCCAACCAGAGTGCATGGGTTAAGGGTGAAAGGGGAAACCTGATGAGGTGGGGATCTTCTTCACACAGAGAGCGGTGGCAGTGTGGAACGAGCTGCTGGCAGAAGTGAGGAGAGGTATGGACTGGGTGCCAGTCAGTGGGATGAAGCAGAATAATCTGGCACAGACTAGAGGGGCTGAAGGGCTGTAATCTTCATTTTTTAAAAAAACTATCCCTCCCATCCTTCCTCCCTCCACACCCATCCACCAACCCTACCCTTAGTATGAAAGAAAAGAAAGGAAAGGAAAGGGAAACTAGGAGAATGTCAAAATGAAATATGACTCTCAATTCAAACAATGATGGAGTTAAGGGTGAGCTACGGGACGGGCTTCCAAGAGTTCCTCACATCTTCAAACCTACACAGTGTAAATACGGGCTCCATATTTTCCAAGAAAAAAATAAGATTTATTACATACCTCATAAATTATTTTCTCATGTGGAATATAAGAAGGGGATTCAAGAAGCCACCTCTCCATCCATAAATCTGCATCTGATTTCCAAGTAATGGCTATACACTTGCTAGAGACATAGAAATTCAACTTGATACATAGTTAACCTTCGTTTAGAACAAACCACTTTAATATTGCCCAGCAAAAATAGGATAGGATCCTCTGAGAGTTTCATCCTTAATATTTTCTCCAAAAATTTTTTAAACCTCTAATCAAAAAAAAAGTTTTACTTCTACAGTGGTTCTCAACCTTTTACTTCCCATTTTAAGTAATCCCTAGGCCAATGGTGCTCTGTGATTAGTAAGGGATTGCTTAAGGTGGGGTGTGAGTGGGAAGGGAAGGTTGAGAATTGCTGCTCTCGACCCAATTGTGACTGAAGTCTTTTGCTGGAGAACAATTGGCCTGTTTCCTTTGGCGTGTGAGTGGGAAGGGAAGGATGAGAATCACTGCTCGAGACCCAATTGTGACTGAAATATTTTGCTTGAGATCAATGGTCATTGGCCCATTTCCTTGGAGCTCTGAAACTGTGCACATAACGAGTCAGTGAGGGGTGGTAAAAACAATGGTTTTCCAACTTTTTCTTTCCACCCACATCCCACCTTAAGCACCGATGGCATAGGGAATACTTAAAGTGGTTAGTTAGTGGAAAGAAGAAGGTTGAGAACTACTGCTTTAGGAAACAACCAAGTGGAATGAAAAAACGAACCAGTTTCCTGATCATATATAAAACATAAATCTAAAAATACTGGATTCAACTTTGTTAATTTTTGAGGAGTTAAATAGAATTGATGTAGAAAATTATATTGAACCAGTCTCCACCTAACAATTAATAATTTTTGTCAAATTCTCCTGACATAACTGCATCCAGTCATTTTCATCTACTTGTTTATTTAAATCAACCTCCCATCTTATTCTTGATTTATGAATTCTTAACTTGGGGAAAGCTTTTTGAAGTCATTTATACATCTCTGAAATAAATTTATTTTGGCCACCCTCACTTTATCAATAATTCTAATCCACTCTGCCTCAGTGACATCAAATTATGGCCTAACCGCAAATCCAAATGGAGAGGGGAGATGTGGTTGTCCGACAAGGGATAAAGGACAACTCAGGAGGGGAAGGGGGGATTGGGGCTAAAGAAGTTTTAAATAGGAGAATAAGGAAAATGTTTGATGTTTTAGGAATGTTGTCTCATAAAGGATTCAAAACAAGAAAACAGAAATGGATAAGAAGGAAAGGTAATGATGGAGAAACGGAAAGGGAAGATAAACAAAGTATAAA
This sequence comes from Narcine bancroftii, assembly GCF_036971445.1. NCBI lineage: Eukaryota > Metazoa > Chordata > Chondrichthyes > Torpediniformes > Narcinidae > Narcine > Narcine bancroftii. The sequence continues at coordinate 184,413,051 of NC_091470.1, forward strand.
ATGGCTATGTTGAACTATATGACTTTAAATATTAATGGAATACATAACCAAATTAAAAGGAAGAAACTGCTAAATTTACTGAAAAAAGAAAAAATTGATATAGCATTTGTGCAAGAAACACACTTAACTGAATTGGAGCATAAGAAATTAAAGAGAGATTGGGTAGGACACGTAACAGCAGCATCACATAATTCAAAAGCAAGAGGAGTAGCTATATTAATTAGTAAAAATGTGCCATTTAAAATAGAAGAGGAAATAATAGATCCAGCAGGGAGATATGTAATGATAAAATGTCAGATATATTCGGAGTTTTGGAATCTACTCAATGTATATTCACCTAACGAAGAAGATCAAAAGTTTATGCAAGATATTTTTTTGAAGATAGCAGATACGCAAGGGAACATATTAATAGGAGGGGATTTCAACCTGAATTTGGATTCAAATATGGACAAAACTGGGAAAAAAATTAACAGAAAGAACAAAGTAACCAAATTTATAATTAAATCGATGGAAGAAATGCAACTTTTGGATATATGGAGGAAACAACACCCAAAGGAAAAGGAATATTCATATTACTCGGCTAGACATAAAACATACTCAAGAATAGACCTATTTTAGTTATCAGCTCGTATGCAAGATAGAGTAAGAAAAACAGAATATAAAGCTAGAATACTATCGGACCATTCACCCTTAATATTGTCAGTAAAGTTAGAGGACATCCCTCCAAGAATGTATAGATGGAGATTAAACCCCATGTTACTTAAAAGGCAGGATTTTAGAGAATTTATTGAAAAACAAATTAAAATGTACTTTGAAATAAATACGGAATCAGTGGAAGATAAGTTTATACTATGGGATGCAATGAAAGCATTCATTAGAGGGCAAATAATAAGTTATGTAACCAAGATGAAGAAGGACTATAATCAGGAAACAGAGCAGTTGGAAAGGGAAATAGTAAATATAGAAAAAGAATTAGCAATGAAGGAAGATACAACTAAAAGAAGAGAATTGGCGGATAAAAAAATAAAATATGAAACACTACAAACATATAAGGTGGAGAAGAATATAATGAAGACAAAACAGAAATATTATGAACTAGGTGAAAAAACACACAAAATCCTAGCATGGCAGCTTAAGACAGAACAAGCTAAGAAAATGATATTGGCATCAAGGAAAAAAGATAAACAAATTACATATAATCCAAAAGAAATTAAGGAAAACTTTAGAGAATTCTATGAACAATTATACCGAACTGAAAACGAAGGGAAAGAAGGGAAAATAGATGAATTTCTAACTAAAATTGAACTACCAAAACTACAAATAGAGGAGCAAAATAATTTAACAGAGCCATTTGGAATAGTAGAAATGAGATAATAAAAAAATTACCAAATAATAAGACACCAGGAGAGGATGGATTCCCTATAGAATTCTATAAAACATTTAAAGACTTATTAATTCCGCCCCTCCTGGAAGTAATCAACCAGATTGATAAAACGCAAAGCTTACCAGATTCATGTAAAACAGCAATAATTACAGTAATACTAAAGCAAGGGAAAGATCCACTCACACCAGCGTCATATAGACCAATATCTTTACTTAACACAGATTATAAGATAATAGCTAAATTATTAGCAAACAGATTAGCAGAGTATGTACCGAAAATGGTAAATCTAGACCAAACTGGATTTATTAAAAAAAGACACACAACAGACAATATTTGTAAATTTATTAACTTAATTCATGCAGTACAAGGGAATAAAGCACCAACAGTAGCAGTTGCTTTAGACGCAGAGAAGGCCTTTGACAGAGTAGAATGGAATTATTTGTTCAAAGTATTGCAAAAATTCAGTTTACCGGAGAAATATATTAATTGGATTAAAGCATTATATAAGGGACCATTAGCGAAAGTGACAGTAAATGGACATGTATCAAAGCAATTTAACTTAAGCAGGTCAACACGACAGGGATGCCCACTATCACCTTTATTGTTTGCGTTAGCTATAGAACCACTAGCAGAAGTGATAAGAACAGAAAATAATATAAAAGGGATAAAAATAAAAGACAAGGAATATAAAATCAGTTTATTTGCGGATGATGTTATAGTATACTTAACAGAACCAGAACTATCAATAAAAGAATTATATAAGAAATTGAAGGAATATGGAGAAGTGTCGGGTTACAAGATCAACGTAAATAAAAGTGAAGCAATGCCTATGAATGATGCGGATTTCTCAAAATTTAAGAAAGAATCACCATTTAGATGGCAAATGCAAGCAATAAGATACCTAGGTGTACAAATAAACAAAAATCTCGGCCAACTATATAAACTCAATTATTATCCACTAATGAAAAAATTACAGGATGATTTAGAGCAATGGAAAGATTTACCATTAACACTAATAGGAAGGATAAACTGTATTAAAATGAACATTTTTCCAAGGATATTATACCTATTTCAGGCATTGCCAATGCAACTGACAGAGAAATTCTTCAAGGAGTTAAAGAAAATAATAAGGAAATTTTTATGGAAAGGGGGGAAACCGAGGATAGCACTAGATAAATTAACAGAATGGTATAAACAAGGAGGCTTACAACTGCCAAACTTTAAAAATTATTATAGAGCCGCACAATTAAGATACCTATCAGATTTTTATCAAACAAGGGAAAAGCCAGATTGGACTAGATTAGAATTAGATAAAATAGGGGAAAAGACACCTGAACACATATTATATAAGTGGGATGAAAAATTGGTACAACATAGAAGTTCTCCAGTTACATCATCTACTCAATATTTGGAAGAAGATTCATGTAGAAAGAAATAAAACAAATTATCAATTACCAAAACTAATATTGACGCAAAACAAACTACTTCCTTTTACAATAGATAACCTTTCCTTTAGAGAATGGGAGAAAAAAGGGATTAAAAGAATAGAAAATTGTTTTTCAGGAAATAGATTATTATCCTTTGAACAAATGAAAGATAAATACAATATAACTCAAGATACAGCACTGGCATATTACCAATTGAGATCCTACTTGAAGGATAAATTAGGAAGCAGTTTGAGTTTGCCAGAGGGAAGTAACTTTGAATATGTGATTACAGATACAATGATAATCAAAAGATTTATAACAAATATGTATATTAAACTGTAAGAAAAGGAGAATGAGGAAACAAATGGTAAAACTAAACAAAAATGGGAACAGGATTTAAATATAAAGATAAAAAAGGAAACATGGGAGAAGTTATGCTCTGTAACAATGAGAAATACAATAAATACGAGGCTACGTATGATACAATATAACTGGATACACAGGCTATACATTACACCTCAAAAGTTAAATAAATGGGACCCAACAGTATCTGATAGATGTTTTCGATGTAAAAAAGAAATGGGAACAACAATTCATGCAATCTGGACATGTGAAAAAGTAGAAAAATTTTGGGAAGATCTCAATCAGATATTAAATAAAATAACAGAAAACAATATACCAAAGAATCCAGAGATCTTTCTCCTAAGTAACATAAAAAACAAATAATTTGGAATTGATTTGGAAGATGCACAAAAAAGATTTGTTAAGATAGCTCTAGCCGTAGCAAAAAAATGTATTATGTCAACCTGGAAATTGGAAGATAATTTGAAAATACAACAATGGTATATAGAAATGAATAAATGTATTCCATTAGAAAAAATAACATATAGTTTAAGAAATAATATTGAAATATTCGAACAAATATGGGAGCCTTATATTAAACACAATAGCAAAATCCTACTGGGGACAATCACTACCTAAGTTAACGGAAGGAAAAGGAAATGAAAAGAATGGACTCAGTGGCATTTCTGGTGTATTTTTGTTGAATGACAACATTGTCTGACTGGTTTAATGTATCCTAGATTTTATACCTTAAATGGACGGGAGGGGGGAGGTGGGGAGGGTGGGAGGGGAGGAGGGGGGGGGGGGGAAGAAAATGACATTGTATATGCGTGTAAAGGAAAAAATGTGTATAATGATTAATGTGATTTATGGTGTGAAAAATAAAAAATTATAAAAAAAAAATTATGGCCTAACCTGTTAACCAAGAAAGCCCTAACCCAGTGATTCTCATCCGTTTTCTTTCCACTCACAACCCACTTCAAGTAATCCCTAGGACATCAATGCTCTGTGAATAGTAAGATATGGCTTAAGTTGGTCTGTGAGTGGGAAGGGAAGGGTGAGAATCACTGCTCGAGACCCAATTGTGACTGAAATATTTTGCTTGAGAAAAATGGTTATTGGCCCATTTCCTTTGGAGCTCTGAAACCGTGCACGTAACGAGTCAACGAGGGATGATTAAAACAGTGGCTTTCAAACTTTTTCTTTCCATTCACATCCCACCTTAAGCAATCCCTTACAGAGCATGGAATGAGCTTCCAGCTAAAGTGGTGAATGTGGGCTCGATTTAAGGGAAATTTGGACAGGTGTACAGATGGGAGAGGTATGGTAGGCTACAGACTGGGCACAGGCCAGTGGGGACTAGGCAAGAAAAAAGTGGCTGACTGGAGGAGCGAGGTGGCCTGCTTCAGAGCTGTAATTGTCCTATGGATCTGTGGGGGTGGGAGGTTACAGAGAAATGCACCATACAGTTAAAGGCGAGATAATGAGTGTGCAAAGTATTGAGACTTTGAGTTAGTGCAGCGGTGAGTACCAGCAACTGGTGTTGGAAGCTGGCGCTGTCTGTACGGTCTCCCTGGGGCTGCAGGTTAATTGGGCTCATGGGCCTATTTCCGTGCTGCCCATCTAAATTAAAGTTTTTACAAGTCAAATTATCCTTAGAACCACAGAAAATTTCTGCACAGAAAACCAGCCTGTTTCCGTGCTGTATGTCTAAAACAGGAACCATCTTTTGCTAATCTGAGATCCATTTACAAAGGGAGATTTATTGGTGCAATTGTTATGAGCACAGAGGGCCACAAAATCCAGGAGCAATAGAAATTCACCAAGACAAATGGTTACTTAAACAAAAGATGCTTTTAATTATCTTTAAACATAAAAACTTTAACTTATTACTATTAACTTAACGCCCTTCTAATTCTAAGCGCATGTGTGTGTAATGTGTGTGCAAGTTCACAAAAGTTCTTTGATTCACAGTCCAATTTCACTTCTCACTCCTCCAAGTTCACCGGTTGCAGGCAATTCTTGTACAGTGCACAGAATCTAACATTGATGAAGTTCACCAGGCTTTTGTGCTTGTAAGGTAAATGGTTACCGCTCAGGAAGGTTCTTGTTGGTTTCCAGAGAGAGTTTTATTGCTCATTGGACACAAACTGATCAGTGTCTTGAATGAAATAGAAACTTGCCCCATCAGGGTTTTCCAGATGATAACCTCTTTCTTTCAGGTCACCACAGAGTTTCTTTTTGTTTCCCTGATTTCAAGTGAAACATTATGCAGCCAGTCCTCTCCTCCTGTATGGACCACCAGGCTGAACTAAGAACTTATAACCTGTCTTCAAAATGGGTTTTTTCTACAAGCTTGCCAGCTTGTCCTATTCCAGTCCCAGCTGCTGCTGCTGAACTATAGAACTGAATTCTCTCTCTCCCTCACTCAGAGAAAAGCCTATTTGACTCCCACTGTTTGAAAAACCACATGACTCTCTGAGAATTTTCTCTCTCTCACACACACACACACACACACACACACACACACACACACACACACACACACACACACACACACACACACACACACACACAAACACACACACTCCCTCAGAGAAAACACATGACCCTCTTGGAACAGCCAAATGCACTCAGACAGACTGTGGCTGCGGGCCCGATCTTCTGAATCCGTTCATCTATTGCTTTCCAAAACAATCCTCCATTACTCCAATTACCACCTACTTTGTGCCCTTCAAAGTTTTTGCAAAGGCACTTGGAGCCTGAACTGTCTGGCTTGAGCAGAGATCTGGCATTTTAAATGAAGCATTTGTATCTGTGTGTGACCTAAACTAAAAAAAAAATCTGCCACAATTGATCTCCTTTAAAACATATCTAGATAAAATATAACATAATCTGTCACATAATCACCTGAACTTCCGCCAATTACCCTTGAGCCGTGTCAAAAATTCCACGAAGAACAAATGAAACCCTTTCTTTTGAAAAGGGGGTGAAAAACAAAGTGAAACTACACCCTAGCAGAGTAAATATGGAAAACTATTGTTAAGGAAGCTGTAACGAAAGATTTTTTTTAAAATAATGGGTCATTGAAGTGAAAATAACATTTGATGAGTTTTCTCTCTCTCGACATTCAGAAAATGGAACGAGCTGGGGAAAGCACCAGTGTGTTTGGGTTTCTAAAAGCTCTTTGGGAAGATGCCAAACCGAAGGCTGCGAAATGTGCATTTTGGAAGAGGAACTATAAACAGGCTGATTATTATTTGGGATGGGGAGAAAGTTCAAAATTCGGGGGTTGGGGGGGTGGGGGTGGAGTGGGGGGATCCCTGTGCAGGATGGCCACCAGGTTGGATCGGCAGTACAGAAAGCAAACGCTGTGTTGGCACTCGTTTCATGGGGGGATAGTGTGCAAGGGGTGTTGATGAGGATCTGTGGGGCACTGGTGAGGCCTCATTGGAAGTTACCGTGCGCAGTTTTGGTTGTTTTATCTTAGAAGGGATGTAATGATGTTGGAGAAAGTATGGAGAAGATTAACCAGGATGATTCCGGGAATGCAGGGGCTAACAGACGAGGAACGCTTTGCGGCTCTCAGACTCTATTCATTCATTAGACGATGAGAGGGGATCTCCTAGAGACATTTTGAATACTGGAAGGATTGGACTGGGTCAATGCGAATCACATATTTCCCTTGGTGGGTGAATCCAGGACAAGTCTTAGAAGGTACCCATTGAAAACAGAGATGAGGAGAAATTTCTTTAGCCGGTGGGTTTGTGGAATTCGTTACCACCCCCGCAGCTATGGAGACCCGGTCGTTGGGGGAGTTTTAAGGGGAGAGATTGATTGGTATCTAATTAGCCAGGACATCAAGGGACAAGGGGGTGGGGAAAGGCCGGAACTCAGAAACATAGAAACATAGAAGATAGGAGCAGGAGTAGGTCATTCGACCCTTCGAGCCTGCTCCGCCATTCAACGAGATCATGGCTGATCTTAAAGTTCAGTACCCCGTCCCCTCCTTCTCTCCTTAACCTTTAATACCCTTATACTGAAGAAATATATCTAATTCCCTCTTAAATATATTTAATGAACCTGCCTCCACTGCCCTCTGTGGCAATGAATTCCACAGATTCACCACCCTCTGGGTAAAGAAATTCCTCCTCATCTCGGTCCCAAATGGTTTGCCTATTATCCTCAAAATAGATGTAAGGGCGGTTTAACTCAGGGTGGAGTGGTGAAGCAGACTCAATGGGCCGAATGGCTGGCCTCTGTTCCTTTTGATCTTGTGAAAGTGTGCAGTATTGGGAGTAATATGCAGGCACAGATGGTGCATTACATAGAACATAGAGCATTCCAGCACAGTACAGGCCCTTCGACCCATGATGTTGTGCTGACCTACATAAACCTACTTTCTTATTCCATATTTTTATTGAAATTGAAATTGAAAATGAAGTTCAACATTGAAAAGTCAAATCATACATTTCACTTAGATCATACCAGTTCATCCAAGGTACCCGCCTGCAAGCTCACACCAAGACACAAGAGAAACTTGTCCGTGAACTACTCTTTGCAGACGATGCCGCTTTAGTTTCCCATTCAGAGCCAGCTCTTCAGCGCTTGACGTCCTGCTTTGCGGAAACTGCCAAAATGTTTGGCCTGGAAGTCAGCCTGAAGAAAACTGAGGTCCTCCATCAGCCAGCTCCCCACCATGACTACCAGCCCCCCCACATCTCCATCGGGCACACAAAACTCAAAACGGTCAACCAGTTTACCTATCTCGGCTGCACCATTTCATCAGATGCAAGGATCGACAATGAGATAGACAACAGACTCGCCAAGGCAAATAGCGCCTTTGGAAGACTACACAAAAGAGTCTGGAAAAACAACCAACTGAAAAACCTCACAAAGATAAGCGTATACAGAGCCGTTGTCATACCCACACTCCTGTTCGGCTCCGAATCATGGGTCCTCAACCGGCACCACCTACGGCTCCTAGAACACTTCCACCAGCGTTGTCTCCGCTCCATCCTCAACATCCATTGGAGCGCTTACATCCCTAACGTCGAAGTACTCGAGATGGCAGAGGTCGACAGCATCGAGTCCACGCTGCTGAAGATCCAGCTGCGCTGGATGGGTCACGTCTCCAGAATGGAGGACCATCGCCTTCCCAAGATCGTGTTATATGGCGAGCTCTCCACTGGCCACCGTGACAGAGGTGCACCAAAGAAAAGGTACAAGGACTGCCTAAAGAAATCTCTTGGTGCCTGCCACATTGACCACTGCCAGTGGGCTGATAACGCCTCAAACCGTGCATCTTGGCGCCTCACAGTTTGGCGGGCAGCAACCTCCTTTGAAGAAGACCGCAGAGCCCACCTCACTGACAAAAGACAAAGGAGGAAAAACCCAACACCCAACCCCAACCAACCAATTTTCCCCTGCAACCGCTGCAATTGTGTCTGCCTGTCCCGCATCGGACTTGTCAGCCACAAACGAGCCTGCAGCTGACGTGGACTTTTTACCCCCTCCATAAATCTTCGTCCGCGAAGCCAAGCCAAAGAAGAAGAATATTTTAATATAAAAATTGTCCCACTAGTGAAAATGAGGATGTTTGGCAAGAAGAGGAAAAGAAAATTCCTTATCAAAGTGATGAATTACCTTATTAGTGCATTCCATGGAACCATTGAAAGTTACAGCACAGAAAAACAGGCCATTCGACCCTTCTGGTCTGTGCTGACCAATAAAACTAGTTGGTCCCATTGACCTGCTCTCATTCCATAAACCTCCAGACCTCTCACATCCATGTATTTGTCTAATTTATTTTTAAAACTCAAGATTGAATCTGTATTAATGACATCAGATAGCAGCTCATTCCACACTCCCACCTCTATCTGAGTGAAAAACTTTCCCCTAATATTCCCCTCGTACCTCTCCCCTTTCAGCCGAAAGCTGTGACCTCTCGTATTTATCCCCCCAATCTAAGTGGAAACATCCGACTCACATCTACTCTTTCTGTACCCCTCATCATCTTATAAACCTCTATCAAGTCTCCTCTCATCCTTCTTCATTCCAAGGAGTATAGTCCTAACCTGTTTAAACTTTTCCTGTAACTCAACTCCTGAAGACACTGTTTGAAACTTTGAATTCAAATCAAAAATGGAGCATCTAATCTTCTCCAAATTTAAACATGACACAATGTCACGTGGTCATTGAGCACGATTAAGCACGATAGTGTCCGTTTGCCTAAGAGAAGTAAAGGTTGATATATGCAAATCAGATGCTGTTAAAGTTATGGCACTCTCTCCAACAATACCAAACTAGGCAGTTAAAGGACCAGGCTTAAAATTAACTTTACAAAGTACAGAACCTTAATCTAAACCAGTGGTTCTCGACCTTTTTCTTTCCACTCACTTACCGCTTTAAGTAATCCCTATGCCGTCAGAGCTCTGTGATTAGTAAGGGATTGCTTAAGGTGGGATGTGAGTGGGAAGGGAAGATTGAGAACCATTGCTCTAGACCCAATTGTGACTGAAATATTTTGCTTGAAAAAAATTGTCATTGGCCCATTTCCTTTGGAGTTCGGAAACCGTGCACATAATGAGTCAATGAGGGACAATTAAAACAGGGGTTTTCAAACTTTTTCTTTCCACCCACATCCCACCTTAAGCAATCCCTTACTAATCACAGAGCATCGATGGCCTAGGGATAACTTAAAGTGGGACGTGAGTGGAAAGAAAAAGGTTGAGAACCACTGATCTAAACCCAGTAAATCACGAAGATCTGTAGACTCCGCGGGTTGAAGTAAAAACACAAAATGCTGGAGAAACTCAGCTAGTCAAAGAGTGTCCGTTATGTAGCAAAGGTAAAAATACATAACCGATGTTACGGACTTGAGCCCTTGTACAACTTGAGAGCAGCAGAGGTTACAGAGGGGGAGTAGTGAGAGAGAATCCCACAGAACTCCCTTCGGAGAGCAAAGGAGAACTTCTTTAGGGAAGCCATCCCTCGAAGAGCTTTCAGAGTTAAAACCTTCCCCACCTCCCCACCTCACATCCAGAAACCTCTATTTTTATTGCATCCACATGCCTGTTTAAGAGTCTTTTAAATATCTCCATTGTTCCAGCCTCCACCACCATCCTTGGTAATGCATTCCAGGCACCCACAACTCTCTGTATAAAAAAAATGTATGCCTGACATCTCCCCTAAACTTTCCTCCTCTCACCTTGTACCTGTCAATGGAAAAAAAAGTAGAAGAACAAATGAGGTAAATCTGTGGGTCGTGGAAAGTGTGCCGACCGGCTAGGTTTGGGGGCACCAATACCTCTGAGCGGAAGGTCACAGACCAGGACATCTCCCTAATATCGAGAACATCGATGGTGAACGCAGCAGCAATCGTCACGGATCCTCACACGCACTGTTCTCGCTGCTGCCATCAGGAAAGAGGTGTTGGTGCCACAAGACTCGCACCATCAGGTTTAGGAACAGCTGTTCCCCGTCCACCATCAGACTCCTCAATGATAAACTGAGTCAGGGACACATTTCAGGACTTAATTTGCTCATCGTTTTTTACTGAATAATTATTTTTGATATTTTTCAATTCAATTTGTTTACATTTCTTCAGTAATTAGAAATTCTGCCTGGACTGCAGGAAAAAGATGCTCAGGGTTGTATGAGTTTTACTAATTTGCCAATGACACCACAGTTGTTGGGAGAGTCACAACTGGCCACAATGAAGCTTACGGGAGGGAGATAGATCAGCTTGTTGAGCGGTGTCACGCCAACAACCTCACGCTGCAAAGCCAAGGAGGTGATTGTGGACTTTGGGAGGCCATCAGGGGAACACGATACAGTCCTCATCAAGGGGTCAGCAGTGAAGAATGTCTGCTAGGAACAGATTAGGGCACACAACCCAAGTTGTAGAGCCATCTTCCAAGTAAGATGTGTACAGCAATTCATTCTTCCCCTGCCCAATTAAAGCGTGGAATAATTTTTCCCTGACTATACTCACACAACCAGACCCAATTAAGGCAGCTCTCCTTCAAAAATCTTCTCCTTAAGCACTCCGACCCTCTCCTCCAGTTTAAATTCCATACGGAATAGTTTGGAGGATCGAGAGCCAAGAACATAAAATTCCTGGGGGTTAACATCTCCAAGGATCTGTCCTGGAGCCTCCACGTCGACGCAATCACGCAGAAGGCTCGCCAGCGGCTAGAGTTTTTGAGGTGTCTGAGGAGATTCAAAATGTCACTGAAGACTCGAAAACTTCAACAGGCGGACCATGGAGAGCATTCCAGCTGGTCCCATCACTGCCTGGTACAGAGGCGCCAACGTTTAAGACCAGAATAAACTCCAGAGGGTTGTTAACTCGGCCTGCGACAGGCACCAGACCTCACTCCGTCGAGGACATCGACACGAGGCGGTGCCTTAAAAAAGCAGACTCAAAGACCCCTACCCCCAGGCCACGCCCTCTTCAATCTGCTGCCATTGGGAGAAAGATCCAGGAGCCTGAAGATGAGCATCCAGCAGTACAAGGACAGCTTCTTCCCCTCCGCCATCAGATTCCTGAACGATCATTAAACCAAAGACACTGCCTTGTGGGATATTTTTAATGACTTTTGTAAGGTGGTTTATATGAATGTTTGCACCCTGACACTGCTGCAAAACAATGAATTTCATGACTTGTTCATGACGATAAATTCTGATTTGGATTCATGTATGTACTCTTGATTTTGAATTTGAACTTTAATTTCTGGTTTGGGAAGGGGTCCTCGTCGATTATCATCAAATTTGGACAAAGATATGAAGTGTAATTGATCCAAGTCTGTTTGGGGGCTGTAAGGAAAATTAGGAGAGGCTTCAGTGGTGGTGCTGGGAGGGATATCGACAGTCTGAGTGAATGGGCAAGGAAGAAAAAGTGCAGAAAGATCTGAAGTCATTAAAAAAATAGAAAGGCAAGAGGAGAAAACAGATGTAAATGGCAGCAGGACTTGGGCCATGATTGCAAGAAGAAGTGGAAGACGTGGTGCCACGCTACATACAGGACTGGGCTCCCAAACGTGCGGCAGCAGGAATTCAACCCCAAATTTCCATGAGAAGGAAGATGAGACAAATGGAGAATTGAGTGTTTCCAGACGCACGCTCTTGAGTTTTGAGGGGTGATTTTAGTTGAGTGCATAAAGTCCTTGGCGAATTCTGGGATGATGATTGCAAATTCTTGTGGGGGGTGGGATCACTATCTCAGGGGGAATCTGTCCTGGACCCAACACGTCATCATGAAAAAAGCACGTCAGCAGTTTGCGGAGGTTTGGTATTTTCAAGATTTTGGATATCCCAGCCAGGAAAAACATCAACAGATTTCGGATTTGTTGTCAGAGAACCTACGTGACATCACATACAACCCTGAGATTAATTTTCCTGTGGGCGCAGAAGAATTACCCCTAATTGATAGTGCAAATAAAAACTACTCAATGTACACGTGCAAACAAATAAAGAAATGTAAACAAACTGACTAGGCAATACCGAGAGAAAAAAAAATCGATAAAGAGCAAAGTCAGCATCTTTAAACGAGTCCCTGATTGAGTTTGTTGTTGGGGAGTCTGACGGTGGAGGGGGAGCAGCTGTTCCTGAACCTGAGTCTTGTGGCCCCTGCACCTCTTTCCTGATGGCAGCAGCGAGAACAGAGCGTGCGCTGGGTGGCGTGGACCCTCATTGATCACTGCTGCCCTCTGATGGCAGCATCCCCTGTGAATATTCTTGATAGATGTCCTGGACTGTGTCCTTTGTAGAGCTTTCTGTACCATACCAGACCGTGATGCAGCCGGTCAGCCGGATTCGAATCCGGGGCTGTCTATAAAGAGTTTGCCTGTTTTCCCCATGTCTGCGTGGGTTTCCACTGGGTGATCTGGTTTCCTCCCACTGTATCAGGGTTGGGTGAAATTGGGCGGTATGGGCTTGGGGGCCAATTAACATGCTATCTGTCTAAATTAGAAAAAAAAACCCTCAAGTCTGCAGGCACCGTGATTGAAGTGAAAACATTCAGCTGACCAGTCAGTGACCTTTATAGAATAAAGACACATAACCATGTTTCTGGTTTGAGGCCTTCATCAAGAAAGCCCCGACTCTCCAATTTCCAAACCCTTCACATCCTCCCCTTTCCCAATCTACCCCCACCCTCCTGTCCCTGAACGCTCTGAGCTCCGGCTGGCTGTTGCCGTCCCCGCTAACCTTCCCCTCTCAGAGACAAGGCGCTGTTCTCTGGAGGGGCCTCCCTTTCATCCACCTTTACCCCCCACCTTAATGAGCTCCATGCATGCCACAATGCCAAACCTTCTCCGTCATCTCCGAGCCCACTTCCTCAACCATGATTCTTCACTCCCTACCACAGGCCCCTTCTCCCGCTTTGAGTCTTTTCTTCCTTTTGTTGGACACCTTGCCCGCTCTGGATCTCTTTATATCCAATCGCCACTGAGTCATCAACCCCCTCCATGCCACTGCTCCCTTCTTTTCTTTCGATCTCACCTCCTCGGAACGCTCTACCCTCCGCTTGCTCTCCACAGCCTCACCATCAAACCCGCAGATGAGGGTGGTGCCATTGTGGTCTGGCACACTGACCTCAACCTCACCCAGGCCAGACGATGGCTCTCAGACACATCCTCCTACTTCCCCTTCAATGAGACACCCCACCAAAAACATCAAGCCACCGGCTCCACTACCATCTCCAACCTCATTGCCTCTCCATCCCATGGCCTCCAACCTCATTCTTTCCCATCTCTCTCCATTCTGCCCGGTTCTACCACCTTCCCAAGATACAAAAACCCAATTATCCAGGTAGACCCATTGTTTCCGCATGTTCCTGCCCCACTGAAGATGGCCAGTATCATCTGACTTTTCTCCCCAAGTCCAGTCCCTCATCACCAACATCTGCAATACCTCACATGCTCTTCAATGGCTTCCAATTCTCTGAACTTGACTGCCTCATTTTCGCTCTTGAGCAATTGAATTTAAGAGCAGGGAGGTTACGCTGCAACCGTACAAGGTCCCAGTGAGGCCACATCTGGAGAACTGTGTGCAGTTCTGGTCTCCTTACTCGATGAAGGATGGACTGGCTTTGGAGATGGTGTGGAGGAGGGTCACCAGGTGGATTCCAGGGATGAAGAGGTTGGCCTATGAGGAGAGATGGAGTTGTCTGGGACTGTACTCTCTGGAATTTAGAAGAATGCGAGGGAATCATAGAATTATGGAAGGCATAGATGAGATAGAGGTAGGTAAATTGTTTCCATTGATGGGGGGAGAACAGAACTAGGGGACATAGCCTCAAGATCCAAGGTAATAGGTTTTAGGACGGAGATTTTCCCAGAGAGTGTTGACTCTGTGGAATTTGCTGCCTCTTGAAGCAGTGAAGGTGAATTCGGTCAATACATTTGTCTTAACTGTGGGGCAGCACAGTTGGCATAGCGGTTAGCGCGACGCCCTTTACAGCACCAGTGATCTGGACTGTACCGGGCTTCCAAACCCGCGCTGTCTATAAGGAGTTTGTACATTCTGCCTGTGTCTGTGTGGGTTCCCCCATCCCCCCACCCTTCAAAAACATACCAGGAGGGCTGTAGGTTAGTGGTGTGTAAACTGGGCAGTACGGACTCGTGGGCCGAGATGGCCTGTTACCACGCTGTGTGTCTAAAAAATAAACAAGCTTGGGTCGATTCTTATACAAATCCAGCTCATCTGTACAAAGCAATATTTATTTATTTATTTTTGTGGTGATAATACATGTCCTGCATGTGTATTGTTTGTCTGTACGTGTGTTGTGTTTAGTTGTGTGTCTGTGTGCTTTACACTGAGGACTGGAGAATGGTGTTCCATCAGGTTTTGTCATCAGATGACAATAAACTTGACCACATAAAGAGGCAGGAAGGTGGAGACGAGCCTCCCAGCAGATCAGCCATGATCTCATTGAATGGCGGAGAAGGCTTGACGGGCCGGATGCCCGACTCCCGCTCCTACTTCTCATGTTCCCGAGTCTAGCAGCTCCGCACGACAAGTCGAGAAATCAGATTTTCCTTAATCCCTACCCGCCCACTCCCATCCATCCAACTTCTCTTTCCAATTCTGATGAAGGTTCTCCAACCTGAAATATTAATTCATTCTCACTCTACGGACCCAGTGGGTATTTCCAGCATTTCTCTTGTTTTTATTTCCGATTTCTGGTGTCTGTGGTTCTTGATTTTTCAGGGACCGTTTTTCTGTTTCTCTTCCTCTTTCCCAGTGTTTCTTGTCCTCACAGAGAAAGATATTTGTGCTGCATCATGTCCCAAGCAGGTGATATACTTCAGATTGTCTTGTGGCTTTCAGCCGCGAATATAGGGTTCCTTCAAGAGCGGTGAAATCAATTTTTTTTAAAATTAGGCACGCAGGGGCATTCTGGCAACAAGATACACCAATCAATCTACAAACCCCCGCACATTTTGAAGGGTGGGAGGACACACCCAGAGGAAACTCCTGCCGACATGGGGAGAACATATAAACTCCCTACAGCCAGGGCCGGATTCAAATGCCGGTCGCCGTCCGACTCAATCCTATTTACTGCAGTATGGAGTTTGACGAGTGGAAGGCAAACCAAACTTATCTTCTTGATTGTGGACTTCAGGAGGACCAAGGGCCACCACCCTCCATGACATCTTGGCTCCGTCCGCCCCATTAGTGGGGACCTCCCAAAGGCCACTCTTTTCAATGCTCCAACCCAATCCCTTGCTGACGCGGTCTTGTGCGCTGCCAGACTGAGACCACCCACAAATTGGAGGAACAATGCCTCATCTTCTGTCTGGGCACCCTCCAACTTGATGGCATTAACGTCGACTTCTCCGGTTTCCATTCACCCACCTGTCTCTCTCCTCCTTCTGTGTCCTTTCACGGAACCAAACTTAACTTCCACTTTCCTCATCATATCCAATTGTTGGTCTGGACTCCAGTCTTTTTCCTTATACCTCGAGGAACAGCTCAGGACCGAAACGTTGATAATATATCTTTACCTCTTATGGACACTCCGAGGCATCCAGCATTTACTGTGTGTGTTTAGTACACATTAATAGCTTGGTAGTGGAGAGTGTAGAGAGCACTTAATTCCTCGATAACCACTTAAAAAATGACCTATCCTGGATGTAAAACATCTCACTTGTCAGGAAGGCACCACTTCCTGAGAAGACCGAAGCGGGCAAGGCTACCGGCCGCCATCATGTCAACTTTCTATCCTGAAGCCAGGGCAACATCCTAATAAATTTTCTCCACCCTCTTTCAATCTTATTGACATCTTTCCTGGTACTTATTGACAGACGCGTCTCCAAATTTGGCTTCATCAGTGTCTTATTGGATGGATTATCTAATCTTTTAAACAAATTTCTACATGGTAAGGGAATGAAGGGACATGGGGAAAAAGGCAGGTAGGGTTAAGGTGATCAACAAACCAGCCACAATCTCGTCAAATGGCGGAGCGGGCTTGGTGAGCTCCTGGGCTCCAATTTCTTATATGACTTTACCATCACATCCCAACTCCTCCTGTGCTCAATACTTGGATTTGCGAAGGCCAAATATGCCCAAGCCTCTCTTTATCACCTGTGACTCCACTTTCGGGGAATTAGGTATCTGCACTCCCACATCTGAGGCCAAAGTGTCAAAAAAGAGGTAATCTCATGAATTGCAAATTTTGTTTTCAGAGGATAAATTTAGAGCAGGAGCGGTGTTTTAACATGACACACATCTGTGTCATAATTAAATGGAAATCGTTGCAAGTTGCAGTTTCCTATGTACATTATATTTAGCACCTTAGTTGAGTCTTCAATTTTGCGCCCTGCCCCATTCTGGTGGTTAACCTGCTGAATTGTATGAATGGCTGCGTCAGCAGAATTCTGCACTAGTCTTCTCACCTTCAGATGAGAATGCAACCATCAGGGAGAAAATGAATGTGCTGGTTTCCGGGATGTGTTAGAGTGCTACTGTAGCCTTTGTTAGCCTGAAGTTCAAGCCCTACCTACCCTTGGGCATGCGAATATTGGCCATCCGTTCTTCTTTGAGATGAAATACGGTGGTTGTGAGACCTCCACAAGGGAATCGAGGCAGTCAGGTCATTCCAGGGCAGAGATGGGGATGAAGTCAACAAATTTGACGATGATTACCTTAGTAGTGGGTTGTATAAAGTTTGGGGATGAGTCTGCATACAGGATGGAGATTGAAAACTTGGTTGAACGGTGCATCGCCAACAGCCTCTTGCCCAATGTCACCAAACCTAAGGAGCTGATTGTTGACTTTGGGAAAGGAAAGCCGGGGGTGTGTGATCCAGTGATCAGAGGTGGAGAGTGTCACCACATTTAAGTCCTTGGGAGTCACAATTCTGGAGGATCTTTCCTGGTCCCAACACACCAACAGCGTTGTGAAGAAAGCACATCAGCGCCTCCACTTCCTCAGGAGTTGGCAGAGGTTCGGTACAACACCAGCAACCTTGGCATATTTCTACAGAGGTGAGGTGAAAAGTGTGCTGACTGGCTGATATGTGGACACCAATACCTCTGAGTGAAATGCCCTCCAAAAGGTAGTGGACACAGCCCAGGACATCACAGGCAAAACCATCCCCACTATCGAGAACCATCTACGGGGAACGCTGCCATCGGAGAGTGGCAGCGGTCATCAGGGATCCACACCACCCAGCACACTCTGTTCTCGCTGCTGCCATCAGGAAAGAGGTATCGGTGCCACAAGACTGGCACCACCAGGTTCAGGAACAGCTGCTACCCCTCCACCATCAGACTCGTCAACAACAAACTCAATCAGGGGCTCATTAAGGTCTCTGACTTGTGCACATTATTGCTTTTCTTTATCCTCTCTGTATTGAACAGTCAGTTTGTTTACATTCGTTATTAGTTTACGGTTCTTTTATTTGTTTACATGTTTTACATTGTGTACAGTTTATTTCTATGCACTACCAATTAGAGGTAATTCTTCCATGCCCGTGGGAAAAAGGAATCTCAGGGCTTGTATGTGATGCCATGTATGTACTCAGGCAAAAAATCTGAAATCTGAATTGAAGTCAACTCAAGGTTATTGTCATCTGATTGCTGAAGTTCAACCAGATGAAACAGCGTTCTCCGGTCCTCAGTGCAAAACATGCAGACACACAACCAGACATAACACACATACAGACAAACAATACATATGCAGGACAAGTATTCATAGTGACAGAATATAACTATGTTTTTCGGACATAAATTGGGGAAGGTTTTTTCGTGTAGGTCACATACAAACACTTTAAAACAGATCTTATTTAAAGTACTGGAGCTCTGCCCCATGCTAGACATGTTGGGGCCAGAAATCTTTGCAGAAGCTTTGGAAAGTGCCCAAGAAACTTCACTAATGGATTGTAGTTTACAAAAAGATGAAAGAACTTGTCAGAGCCGCAATCTGTCTGGAAGGGAACCTGCTGTTCTAGGAGGGTCATGTGGTTTTGCAAGCAGAGAGAGTCAAACAGGCTTTCTGTGTGTGTGTGTGTGTGTGTGTGTGTGTGTGTGTGTGTATGTGTGTGTGTGTGTGTGTGTGTGTGTGTGTGTGTGTGTGTGTGTGTGTGTGTGAGAGAGAGAGAGAGACAGAGACAGAGAGAGATCAGTTCTACAGTTCTACAATTCAGCAGCAGGAACTGGAACAGGACAAGTTCCTTGGAGTGTGACGTTGAACAAATACACGAACAGGCGTCTTCGCCCAACGGGCCACTTTCCAAGATTGGACTCTTAAGCCACTTGAGAGGCCGTAGGAATGAAGACCATCATCTTCAACCTTGAGGGAGAGACACAACTAATCCTTCGAGCAAGGAGGCTTCCATGGTTCAAGTTGAAATTCATTATTATTAGTAATACAACTGGACAAAATGGTGTTCTTCATTCCTCTATGTAAAAACGTGCAAACACATAGATAAATATAGCACAACCCATCATGTAAAAATTAACATTATTGAGCCTCGGAGGGTCAGTGTGAGCAGTTCTTTTGGTCGTCCAGACCCTTGGCCACTCACTTAACCTATCTATATTCCTCCACAGACTCTCCGTATCCTCTGCACAATTTGCTTTTCCACTCAGTTTACAGACTTCAGCAAACGGAGAAGTTTGCAAGCAGAACTTGTCCTGTTCCAGTTCCTGCTGCTGAATTGTAGAACTGTAGAACTGATCTCTCTCTGTCTCTCTCTCACACACACACACACACACACACACACACACACACACACACACACACACACACACACACACACACACACACACACACACACACACACACACACACACACACACACACACACACACACACAGAAAGCCTGTCACATCTTCCAGATCATTGACGCATAACGTGAACAGTCCCGGGCCCAGCACCGACCCCTGTGGCACCACCACCCCCCTCCACTACTGATTGCCAACCGGAAAAACATCTCTGTCCCCCAACTCTTTGCTTTCTATTGGCTAATCAATCCTCCCTCCATGCTAATACATCACCATCAAATCTATGGATCCTTCTGTGTAATGTGGCACCTTATCAAACACCTTCTGGAGATCCAGGTATACAATGTCCATCTGTTACCCTCTACAGGGGACTCTTCACCTCTTCCCTCCCTACAGGGAACACCCCACCTGTAACTACAAGGGACACTTCTCCTGTACCCACGTCACTTCCTACAGGGAACATCCCACCTGTAACTATAGGGGACACTTACCTGTACTCGTGTCACTTCCTACAGGGAACATCCCACCTGTAACTACAAAGGACACTTCGCCTGTACCCACGTCTCTCCCTATAGGGAACACCTCATCTATAACTACAGGGGACACTACCTGCACCTCACTCCCTACAGGGAACATCTCACCTGTAACTACAGGGGATACTTCACCTGTACCTGTATCACAGGCTGAAGGAAACACTCCCAGCTCTAACTACAGGAGACACTTCACCTGCATCTAAAATGGGATTTACCTGCTCCTTCAGGGAGTATTTTACCTGGACCTATATAGTGCACGTCACTCTCCCTACAGGAAGGATTTCACCTGCAACTGCAGGCAATCGCCAGCTTGGAACAGAGAGATGAGGACCTGATGGAACCGATGGGGTGGTCCCCCGAGCAGACTGTCCAGGTCATCTGGCATAACACCTCATCGCCAGGGCTCACAAACAACCACCAGGACTTGGGCCGGGCTGGCGGTGAGCAGAGCCCTCCCAGTCAGTTTCTCCCTGTACAACCAGAAAATCACCCTCCCCGAGATGACCACAGTGGAGAGGAGACAATCACCCACCTCTTTGCTGAATGCAGGATCACTAAGAAAGTGTGGGGAAAGATGCGGGTAGGGGGGTGGTGGGGGCTCTGTCACAGTTCATTCCCAGCAGCAGCCTGACGGAGGGCTCTCTCCAATCTATGGGCTGTTCCCGAGGACACACACAGAGTCAGGCATCCAGAGCAGCTGGAAGACCATCAACTCGGTAAGAGGCACATTTGGGTCGGCCTGGGTCTGCTGTGTGATTGGATCCTGGATTTCCTCACCTCCAGACCCCAATCAGTGGGGATTGGGAAGAACATCTCCTCCACAATCTCCATCAGTACCGGAGCGCCACAGAACAGCATTCTTTGGCCCCTGCTCTACTCACTTTACACCTATGATTGTGTGGCTCGGTGCGACCATGACAAATTCACTGATGTTACCATGGTGGTGGGTTGTATAAAAAGGGGTGGTGAGTCAGCATATCGAGGGAGATTTGAAATTTGGCTGAATGATGCACCACCAATGTCACCAAAACTAAGGAGTTGATTGTTGACTTCAGGAAGGTGGACAATCTAGTGATCATCAGGAGATCAGAGGTGGAGAGGGTGACCAAGTTTATGTTCTTGGGAGTCACCATCTTGGAGAATCTTTCCTGGGAAGCTTGTCAGCGCCTCGACTTCCTCAGGAGTTGGCGGAGGTTCAGTACAACTTCGGAAACCCTGGAAAATTTCTACGGAGGGGCACTGGAAAGTGTGCTGACTGGCTGCATCATGGTCTGATATGGGGAAACCGTCAATACCCCTGAGCAGAAAGCCCCGCAAAAGGTAATGGACACAGCCCAGGACATCAGAGGAAAAACCCTCACCACTATTGAGAACATCTGGCGGGGAGCAGCGGCAATCATCGAGGACCCTCACCATCCAGCCCAAGCTCTGTTCTCGCTGCTGCCATCAGGAAAGAGGTGCAGGAGCCACAAGACTCGCACCACCAGGTTCAGGAACAGCCGCTACCCCTCCACCATCAGACTCCTCAATGACAAACTCAACCAGGACTCGGACTTGTGCACTTTATTGATTTTTTTTCTCTCTCTGCCTTGCACAGTCAGTTCACATTTTTAAAATTTGTTTACATGTGTACCTTGTGCACAGATTTTATGTTTGCATGACCAATGAGTTGTCATTTTGCCTGTCCCGTGGGAAACTGAATCTCAGTGTGATGTACTCTGACAATAAATGGGAACTTGAACTTTGAGGGGGCAGAGCCCTCAGTCCAATCCTTGTCCAGAGTTTAAAATCTGATAGAGGGTTGAAGGTGCCAGAGGGGATGGGCCACTTACCTGTTCTGGAATGGTCCACACTCCCATTCCCGGTGACACCCACTGTCAAACTCAACTTCCTGAAAGAAAATCAAAGACACTTTCAAACCTCGCCATTGCCTCACTCCTCCTGATCTTCGTTATACCACAGCTCACGAAAGTTCTGGAGTCGTACAGAAGTACAAGTGCTCTATCCCACCAAGACCACCTGCAAATTGGAGGAGCAGCACCGTCCAGTTGCGCTCTCCAGCCAGGTGGCACCCACATCTACCTTCCCGGTTTCTGCTCACCTGCTCTCCTCTCCCCCCTCCTCACTGTCAGCTCTCCCCCATCCCCTTCCCTCTCTCTTCACCCAGCTCATGGCTGTTCCCCCCTCCCTTCTTCTCCTCTCACCTTCTGCCTTTGTGTCCACCACCCCTTCCTCCTCCTTTGCCCTTTTATTCGGACGCTTGCTGACATTTCCCCACTCTTGGCTGAAGGGCTCAAGCCCGAAACGTTGGCGGTGTATTTTTACCGTTGCGATGTAAAGGACATGGTTTGGACCGCTGAGTTTCTCCAGCTGATTTTTTTTACTTCGACCATGGCGTAGACTTCTGCATTGACTTAAAAGTGCAGGCGAAACTCAGCAGGTCATGCAGCATCCACGGGAAGCAAATGTTTTGGGGGGCCTGAGCCCTTCATCAAGCTCTCTCCTTTCCTCCGGCTCCCCACCCTCCCCCTTCCCTGCCCTCCCTGTTCAGTGACCCATCCTTCTGCCTATCACAGCACAGAAACAGGCCCTTCTCGTCTGTGCCAAATTATTTTTCTGCTTCGTCCCACTGACCGGCACCTGGGTCCATATTCATATCTCAGCTTGTTTGGCTCTTCTACCCTTCCATCTGTATCCTGTTGGAAGATAGAACACTACCAAACAGTGCAGGCCCTTCAGTCCTTGATGTTGTGCTGGCCTATATATTCTAATAAAAAAATAACTGAACCTTTCCTGTTACGAGCCCAGAGGACCCCAAAACCCAGCAGCAATAAATATTCACCAAGACACATGGTGACTTAAACAAAAGTTGCTTTTAATTATCTTTAAACATGAAAATGGAATCAAACTTTAACATAACTCTATTGACTTGCTTAATTTAACTTAACCCCCTTCTGATTCTAAGTGCGCAAGTGTGTAATGTGCGTGTAAACTTCAGAAAACTTCTCTGGTTCACAGTCCAATCTCACTTCCCATTCCTCCAAGTTCACTAGTTGCAGGCAATTCTTATACTGTGCACAGAATTTAACATGTATAAAATTCACCAGGCTTTGGTGCTCGAAAAGTAAGTGGTTACCGCTCAGGAAGGTTCTTGTCGGTTTGCAGAGAGAGATGTGTTGTTTCAAGACATCCACAACTGATTTACTTCCATTAGTCACCTCAATGTCTTGCTGACGAAACTTGCCTCGTCAGGGTTCTCTAGATGATAACCTTTTTCCTTCAGGTCACCACAGAGTTCCTTTCTGTTTCTCTTATTTCAAGTGAAACATTAGACAGCCGGTCCTCACCTCTTGCATGAACCACAAGGGCTTCAACCAGGGCATCTTCCAATATCTTGCCAGCTTGTCCTGTTCCAGTCCCAGCTACTTCTTGCTGATTGTAACACAATCAAGTGATCTCTGCTTCTCTCTCTCTCACACACACACACTGAGACTGAGAGAAAGGCCTTTTTGACTGTCTCTGCTTGCAAACCACATGACCCTCTTACAACATCAAAACTCTCCTGCAGACAATATCAGCTCCAGCCTGCTCTTTCATCTGTTGCCCCAATAAACAATAATCCATTAGTGACGTCTCTGGAGCACTCTTCAAAGCTCTTGCCAAAGGGTGTGAGAAGCCACTATTTCAAGTAAGATCTGTTTTAAAGTGTTTGGATGTGATCAACTCTACAAACCTTTCTCAGCTTATTTCCCCAAAACATTTCTATATACTCTGTCACATTCCTATTTTTATTCCATCCACGTGCCTGTCTCGTAAATGCCCCGAATGTTCCGGCCTCTACATTCCAGGCACCCGCCACTCTCTGTATAAAAAAAAGCGTACCCCTGACGTCTCCCCTAAACTTTCCTCCTTTCACTTTGCGCACGTGTCCTCTGGTGTTGCCATTCCTGCCCGGGAAAGAGGCGCTGGCTGTCTACCCTCTCTATGCCTCTCCACGGTGGTTTGACATGGGCACCTGGAAAGCCTTGTGGAGGCATTCACTGAATTTATTTACTTTACAATTTATTTAAGATTCTATTTCAAAATCTTAAATACATTTTAATGTTAATAAATTTAGATATAGAGCGCGTTAATGAGTCATTTTGCCCAACGGGCCTGTGCCGCCCAATTTACACCCAATTAACCCCTTGTACGTTTCGAACTGGAGTTCCCAGGGAAAACCCATGCAGACGTGGGGAGAGCATACAAACTCCTTACAGGCAGAGTGGGACTCGAACCACGGCGCTGTAAAGGGGTTACGCCAACCACTACGCCCACCTCCTGTTACCCTGAGCTCTTTCCCCCTGCCCGTTCCTCCCTCCTCTCCCTTTCTCTCCTGCCCCCACCTTTTTTTAAATTCAGGCCCCCGCCTGCTCTTTACCTTGATGAAGGGCTCTGGCCCGAGACGTTGGCAGCTCTCTGCTTCTGGTCGATGCCGCGTGACCCACTGTGTTTCCCCAGCACTTGCGCGATGGGCACCTGCTACTGCACCGTCGGCCGATTTAAACCCCATATTTACAATGCACCCCTTCAGAACTTTACCAGAACGGCGCTCGACCGACTGTAAAATGAAAGAGATGGAGAGGGTGCAGAGGAGATTCACCAGAATGTCACCCGCATTGGAAAATGTGTCTCATGAGGCCAGGTTAGCAGAGCTGGGACATTTCTCTTTGGAGCGAAGAAGGATGAGGTCTGTAAGGGTAGGAACAGCAAACACCAGAGGATGTTCACAAGGCATTCCAGGCGCCAACCATGTCAAACCACCGTGGAGAGGCATAGATAGGGTGAACAGCCAGCGCCTCTTTCCCCGGGCTGGAGTGGCAAATACCAGAGGATGCGTGCGCAGAGTGAAGGGAAGGAAGTTTAGGGGAGATGTCAGGGATACATTTTTCACACAGAGAGTTGCAAGTGCCCAAATGCCTTGCCAAAGGTAGTGGTAGGGTCTTTTGAGAGACTCATGGATACAAGAAAAATACAAGGGCTATGAGACTGTGAGAGCGAACCACAAGCTGGAACTACGAAGGCTTTAATTAGCTTAAAACCTGCAAGTGCCCCTTCTGGGTCCAGGTGCTTTGCCATCCTGCCCAAGGGCCAGCCTGATGGGTCCAGTGATTGGCAGGGAGCAGGTGGAGCCCAGCCTCCCTGCAGGCACATTGGGTCGCCCCCTACAGGAGGCAGGGCAGGAGTGTGTGGTGGTCACCGACAGCCCGGTTGACAGGATCACCACAGAGGTAGGGAGGGGTTGGTATTTCTCTCTGGTCGATGTATCTCAGTCAGGACCACCTTGCAAGCTGAAGGGCCTGCACGGTACTGTCACGTTCTATGGAACTCAGGGGAGGAGATCAGATGTTTAGAAGTCGATGCTGTTATGGGGGAGGCGAGAGAGCTCGAGGGAAGGAATTCCACTCTTGTTATTACTTCTTAATCTTTAAACAGGTAAACCCTGCTTTACGACAATTCGGTTTTACGAAGAAAGAACGTGTTCGCTTTTACGAAAGGATTTGAATGGGTCTTCACTTTTATGTAAATAGCCTCCAATAGTAGTGAATGGGTCTTCACTTTATGCCATTTCAGCTCATGAGAAGGTACCTAGGGACGCTCCAGCTTTGTAAAGCGGGCTGTACCTGCACAGATTTCCTTGCCTCGTGTTCTTTTTTCTTAATTTTTATGGCTTTTTTGATCTTTCTTTCTCCCCATTTTGCTCTCACTTTTCCCCTTCCCTTTTTTGGTATCTGTCCCTTTTTTCATTTTTACTCCCAACTTTGACACCCCTTCTTTATCCCTCTCTCCACCCCTATTTTCCATTCCTTTTGCTCCCTTTTTCCTTCCTTTCCCTTTTCCTCTACTCATTCTGTCTCCTTCTCTCACTCTCTCTCCTCCCTAACTCTTTATCCTCTTTTCCTCTCACTTTCTCTCTTTTTTCCCCTCTCTCACACTCACTTTCTCCTCCCTCCTTCTATCTTCCCCTCTCTCTCCCCTCTCTCTCCCCTCCCCTCTCTATCTCCCCCTCTCTCCTCCCTCCCTCTTTCTCCCCCTCTCACTCACTCTCCTCCCTCCCCTCTCTCTCCTCTCTCCCCACCCTCCCTCTTTCTCCCCTCTCTCTCTTTTCTCTCTCTCTCCTTTCTCCCTTCCCCCTTTCTCTCACACTCTCTCCTCCCTCTTTCCCCTCCCTCTCTCTCCCTCCCTCTCACTTTCTCCTCCCTCTGTCTTTCTCCCCACTCTCACTCTCTCCCCTCTTCTCTTTCTCCCCCCTCTCTCTCTCTTTCTCCCTCCCTTTTTCTTCCCCCCTCCCCCCCTTCCTCTCTCTCTCACTCTTTTCTCTTCAACAAGTGATGGAAGTTTACATTCATTCTGATCCTGACTCTACGACTGGCTGCAACAACAACTTCATTCATTGGTAACAATGAGATTCCTCCCTCACTGAGACCCTCGGAAATTCGGGGGCAAATTATTCACCCTCCCCAAAGAAAATGGGTAGTACGGCACCCTTGAAACCACACATTTTTTCTGCCACTAACTGCAGCTGTCAGCGTTTATTTTTCAATCCTTTTATTTAAGATCAAGCTAGCAGACAGAAATAGACCATTCAGCCCATCAGGTCTGCCACACTGTTTAATTGCGGGCGGATCCATTTTCCCGCTGCCCGGTCTTCTCCCTGTAACCTTCAGTGCGCAGGCTAATTTAGAGCTGCCATTATGACCCAATGACAACAGCCCTTTTCCCAGTTCATTGGCCGTGCCGTGACCCGGGACAAGAAGCCGTTGGTGCCGTTTCCACTGGGCCACCTTGAACCGGGACCCTGACGGCTTTTCCACCGAACTCGACTCACCCCCTCGGGGGAATCGGAGAGCCTGCCTTCGACCGGAAATGGTTAGCTTTCTGCCACATTTTTTCCACTCATTGAATCGGCACGCTGGCCTCAGCTGATGTCGCGGATATGAGTAGTGGTGGGGATTGTAATCCCCGGCACAAAATGACGTCATTTGATGCTGGCGGCACTGACTGTTTTTCCACTGGACCCTAAACCGATTTAATTCCCCGTTATTTCCTGGAACAAGTGGAAAAGGGGCCAGTGGCGCTTCAAATCCCATGGTTTCATCCGCACAAGCAAGCGCTGTTGTTGTCATTGCTGCCAGTGTTTTTAGGGTTGTTGCTTTGGTCAAACATCTGGGGATGTTTAGGGACAGTCTCACGGTCATTAGTGTTTGTGCACTGAGATCAACAACTTTTTGTTTGGAAAATGAAGTGGTCATTAAAGGAGAAAAATCAGAAAATGCTTCGGCTCAGTGACCGAGAATGTTGTGATTCAATATTTCTGGTGGTGGGGTGGGGAGGGGGGAAGGGGTGGAGGGGTGGTGACACCATGAGTTCCTGCACCGACCCTAGTGACGTCACAGCTTCCCGCACCCCCTCCTCCACCAGCCCCAGGACTTCTGCGCTCCTTGGTGCAAAACACGCAGACGTAACACTCGTACAGACAAACAGGGCAGGTATTCATACAGGCTTATAAATAAATAAGTATTGGTTTGAAAATACAAGAGTCTCGGAGGGCGAGTGCGAGCAGCCCCTCGGGTCGTTCAGCATTCTCAGTGCCCGTGGGAAGGAGCCGTTCCTCAGCCTGGTGGTGCTGGCTCTGATCCTCCCAATGCTGCTTGCAGGGGTGGGGGAGGTGGTAAAGGGGCCCTCGACGACTTTGCGCCCCCTCTTCAGGCATCGATTGTGTCGATAAGGGGAGGGGGGCATGTGAGGGAGACCCCAGCGATCCTCTCTGCCGTGCTTGTGGCAATGTGGATTGACCGCTGATCCATTTCTCCACAGTGACGGTACCCCACGGTGATGCAGCCTGGCCAGGGCACTCTTGACAGAGGTCCGGCAGAAGGTTGACTTAGATGGGCCTCCCGCACCAGTCTTCTCAGGAACTAGGCTTTCCTGACAAGTGGGGAGATGAATCATACTTTGGATGCTGTGATTCACCATGAAGTAAAGCTAATTGTGGAATGACATTTTCCAGAATTGCTCAGTCTGTCACAGACCCATGGAACTGCCTCAATCATCGAGAGATACTGGTGTGGCCCAGACCTGCCCCAATACTATATATCAACCAGCCAAGAGGGGCACCGGGTCTATCACAACCGTTGCAGCTGTATATGTATTTCTGGATAACGTTTGACTTCCTCCTTTGCACAGCCAGTTGCCTGACTGATGAGACAGGATATGGCCAACAGGCCATGACTTCACCGAATGTGGTTTGGAAGTGCTGCCTCTCAGACAAGATTCCCATCCATTCTTTCTAGAGCCCGTGAGCCCGATGAACTCTTCCTGGAATGTTGGCCAGACTGCATCCTCGTTTGGCGCTCCTCGTTCACAGATCGGCTCCAGCCTGGGCCAGGAGAATGACCGGCAAGTTTCTCTCATCTCAACCTCCCCCCCCACCACTGCCCCAGCTCCCTTCTGGACCCTCCCCCTTTCTTTCTGGCCCTCAGACCTTCTCCCCCCCTCCATCTCCCCGTTCCCCATCTGACCCCAGCCCACCACCCCCCCCAACCTACCTTCCACTCTGGCCTGGCCTGTCTGCTGCCTCTAGTCTCCCTCCAATGAATTTCTGGTTTCATTGAGCCCCCACCACAATTTTCCATCTCCCTCCCACCCCCCACCGCCATCATTCAGGGAGCTACACCCTCCTCCCACCACCAAACCTTTTTTCTCGTTCCCTCCCACCCATATCCACCAATGCAGGACCATATGACTAGGCACGATTAGAGAAGACGGGGGCCCGGTTCGTCTAGGCCGCATCCGACTACCCTTCGCTGCCATCGGCGCCAGCCCCCCTAGCTCGGCCAGCGCCACTGCCCTGCCAACATGCCAAGAATGACACCTCTTCTGCGTCTCGCCCTCCCGTTCGCTCATTAAAAGTCTGAGGCCAAGTGCAAGATGGCAGCCAGCCCTCTTGAGACCTCCCTGTCGCTGTTTAAAAGGTTGACTACCTCTGCTGTAGGTGCTATACACCCCTGCTCCTATGACCTCTTGCCTGTGACCCTGGGCTCCTCCATCTTATCCAGGTACATGCCTGCTTTTAGCTCCCACATTGATGAAATGTTGTTTATGCACCTTTATCTTTGCTACTGAGTCACTCCAGCACTTTTGGATAAACGCAAAAGCGGACAAAGGCCTTAAGGACCCTTGTCCGCTCTCTCTGCCTTTCTCCATTCTTTGTCACGTCCCCTCCCCCCCAGGCACCTCATCGCTCTCAACTGCACCGAGAGCGGCGGGTGCCTGGAATCCATTAGTAGGGGCGACGGTGGAGGTTGGTAACAATAGGGCACATGAATGTAAGGAAAATGGGAAGGTTATAGTACAACCCGATGAAACAGCGGTCTCCGGTCCTCAGGGCAACACACAACCAGTCATAACACACATACAGACAAGCAATACATATGCAGGTAAATACAAGTAAATACAACTACTCCCAACTTGTGACTATTGCAACTTTACCGAAAATTTGTTTAAAAAATATAAAGGAAATATATATAAAATTTATAACGACAAAATTCCGACTTGTGTCACTTCGAGATAAGACCGATCTTTCAGTCCCAGTTATAGCCATAAGTCGGGGAGCACCTGCATTGTATGGAGGATGTGGGTGTCTCAGCGAGTCAGTGCGAGCTGTTCCTTTGGTCGTTGGGCATTCCCACTGCCCATGGGAAGGAGCTGTTCCGAAGCCTAGTGGTGCTGTGGGATGCAGGATTGAAGGGGGTCCTCAATGATTTTGCGTGCCCCCGATGGATCACATCGACGGGAGGGAAAGGAGACCCCTGTGATCCTCTCTTACGGTCCTGTGGATTGATCTCCGATTAATTTCTCTGCAGCAACCGTGCCCCACACTGTGACGCAGCCGGTCAGGACAGTCACAATAGCGCTCGGCAGCCTGCCCACTTCAGTCTTCTTAGGAAGTGATTGTTGTGGGGCAGGTTTCCATAGGTTGGCACAATATTGTGGGCTGTCGGGCTTGTACAGTGCTGTAATGTTCTTTGACTCCCTTAATATCTAATATTGTTCCCTGTCTGTATGTGCTCAGCACGTGGTCCTCCATTGTTCCTCACCCAGTTTGCCAGGTTCAGGTACAGACCCCTCCACAACAACAAACTCAATCAAGGACTCTTACGCTGCAAATTATTCGTTACGGAATTTTTCCTTCGCTTTATCTGCACAGTCAGTTTGTTTCCATTTCTCTCTTTGTTTGCAGTTCTCTATTTTGTAGACCTATTGAATTCAGGAGCAGGGAGGTCATGCTGCAACTGTAGAGGGTCCCGGCGAGGCTCAATCTGGGGTACGGCAGGCAGTTCCGGTCTCCTCACTCGAGGAAGGATGCCCTGGCTCTGGAGGCAGTGCGGAGGACATTCACCGGGTGGATTCCAGAGATGACGGGGTTGGCCTAGGAGGAAAGATTGAGTCATCTGGGACTGTACTCGCTGGAATTTAGAAGAATTGGGGGGGGGGGGGGTTTATAGAAATGTGTCAATTTATAAAAGGAATAAGATAAGATAGAGGCCAGTAAGTTTTGTTTTCCACCGGTGGTGAGGGGGAGGGGGGAGAGACTGGAACTAGGGGTCATCGCCTGAAGATCTGGGGTAGCAGGTATAAGGCGGAGATGAGGAGGAACTGCTTCTCCCGAATCTGTGGAATTCGCTACCTGTGGAATCAGTGGAGGCGACCTCAGTGGATATATTTAAGACAACATTTTTTACATGGCTGGAAGACAAGGGAATCATGTGCCCGCGATCTCATTGAACGGTGCACCAGGCTCAACAAGCCGAATGGCCGACCCCTGCTCTTATACCTTTTACTGAGTACAGTTCACAAGTAGGAAAAACTGCCTGGCCCACAGGAATAAAAGAATCTCAGGGCTACATGTGTGTACTCTGACCATAAATCTGACCTTTCTTCCTATCTCTGAACTGAACAACCAGGCCTTTATTTTGGGACAAATGGGGGCTCGTCCGGGATCCCACTCCCTCCACTGACAGAGAGCCCGACGATGAGGGTAGGTGCACCCCGGCTGATTCAGCTGGACTCACGGACGACGGGTGACTGGTCAGTGGATGAAGCGAGTGATATCTGAGAAGAGGCATTGAGAACAAACGACGGGAGGATGTTAAGGAAGCGCGCTAGGAATAGCAACTGGATCCCGGTAAGAGGAATTTTACTTACCTGTTAGTATGCGAGGTGTGAGTAGTATGGGAGATAGTCCTAAGGAAGGACGGGATGATCAGATAACTAAGCAAAGTCCGTTAGGATTAATGCTATCTGATTGAGGTGCGGGGAGAACCCGTGGGAAAGACAAACAGACCATGGTCAGGTATTGCTGTCTGGAATGGGTTAAAAACCCAATAAAAGGGAATTCGGTATATTGGCCAAAGTTCGGATCCGACGAGGACTGGATGTGTCAGGTATTGAACATCTGGCTCAATCAAAACCAAAGAGATAATATTGAGAGCAGAAAATATGCAACCTACTGGCTCAGTGGATCGGTTGATCAACTGGTTTTGAATGAAAAGGAATGTAAGGACAAGAAGGATGAGGAACCTTTTGTCCCTGAAACACAAGGATGGGATGTGTTACATTCCCTTCCTCCACCTTATGCTCCTCCTATGCCGTCTCCTATCTTTCCCCTCTCTTCTATGCTCTAGCATTCTGCACCTTCCCCTCCTCCCCCACAGCTAAAGAAAGGAGAAGAAAGTAGGGGTGGTATGATGACCTGTTCACAAAGTACTAGATTGACAAGAGAGGGAGGAGACTTTGATTTTTGAACAGTGTGAGACCCTCCGGGCGGAAAGGGCAGAACCCTTTGATTCATTTCCCGGAGAGCAGGAACCTAGACATTATAAGCCAGAAATTAACTGGATGAGACTTTTACGGGAAGTTCCCGTGGGAGGGGGGTCTCGGTTTCGTAAATGTGCCCCTCACTAGTACGGAGGTGCGTAACTTTAAGAGAGAAATTACCTCCCTGATAGAGGATCCTCAGGGATGTGCCGAACAATTAGATCAATTTTTGGGACCAAATATATATACATGGGATGAGTTAATATCGATCTTTAGGGCTCTGTTCACTTTGGATGAATGTGGAATGATTCGCCAGGCAGGGATTAGAGTCTGGGATAGGGAACACCAAGGGGGACCAGAGGCGATACCTGGGGAACTTAAATTCCCCCTGGCAAAACCAAATTGGGATAAGAATACTAATGATGGTCGCACATTAATGGAGGAATATAGGGTTAATCTGATAAAAGGAATCAAGGAATCTGTTCCAAAGGGACAGAATTTTAAGAAAGCATTTGAGGTTCTCCAAGGTCCCGAGGAGACCCCCTCTGCATTTCTGAATAGATTGCATACAGCCATACAGCAATATGGGGGTCTGGATATAGAATCCCCAGAGGGTGAACAATTGGTATTAACGGGCTTCGTTACAAACTCAGCCCCAGACATTAGAAGGAAATTGCAGAAGACTGAGAATTGGCATGAACAGGGAATAACACAGCTTTTACAGATTGCACAAAGGGCAAACGTCCAGAGGTCTGAGGATAAACAGAAAGGAAAGGCTAAGATTTTGATGCAGGCAGTCAAGGAAGTCGTGGAGGGACAGCAAGGGAAGGGTAGGGGCTGTGTGCCAGCTCCTAGACGTTGGGAGAAGCGCCAGGAGTGGGGAAGTAGAGACCAGAGCAGAGGCAGGGGTAGAGGAGAATTCCGGGGTCGACGACCATTCCCGGGACCCCGTGGAGACCCTGGTAGGAATTGGGAAACAGGAGCATTAGTTTGCTACCATTGTAAAAAGGAGGGACATTTTAAGAGAGAATGCCCAATGCCAGCCAGGGAGACACGATCTTACACCCTGATGGAAGCAGATTATGAATAGGGGGGTCACGGTTCTCAGTCAATACACACTGTGGGGCTGCACAGAGAACCATTGGTAAATTTAAGCATAAGACCCCACAGTGACAAGATGACCTTTTTAGTAGATTCTGGGGCAGCCCGGTCTAGTATTTTACAACCACCCGAGGGTGTTAAGATAGAGGGGACAGTGATGATTTTGGGAGTAGGAGGAAGAGATTTTACGGTCCCTGTATTAAGGGATGTAAGAAGACAAATGGGAGAAAAGATAATAACAGAGGATATTTTACTAGATCCCCAAGCTGGAGTTTGTTTGTTAGGATGAGATTTACAGGACCATTGGCTATCGGCACCAGGCCTCTGGGTTCAATTGTATGTATTAACTGAGGAGGATCAGGAACTAATAAATCCTGGAGTATGGGCAGAAAGAGGCAATAGAGGAGTGTTAGATATTCCTCCCCTGCAAGTTACTCTAAAAGATCCTGAGCAAGTAATTAGACGAAAGCAGTATCCAATTCCGATAGCTGGCTGAAAGGGGCTGCAGCCAGTAATTGACCAGTTGGTGAAAGATGGTATACTCGAACCTTGTATGTCACCTTTTAATACCCCAATTTTACCTGTCCAAAAACCAGACGGTACCTATCGATTAGTGCAGGACTTGAGGGCGCTGAACAAAATTATTCTCACCCGTCACCCGGTTGTACCTAATCCCTATACGATAATGGGTAAAATCGATCCCCATAGTAAATGGTTTAGTGTGATTGACCTCAAAGATGCTTTTTGGACCTGACCGTTAGCAACGGGGAACAGAGACATGTTTGCCTTTGAATGGGAAAATCCTTTTACTGGACGCAAGAATCAATATCAGTGGACGGTCCTTCCCCAGGGCTTTACAGAATCACCAAATTTATTCAGCCAGGTCTTAGAACAAATACTAGATGAGGCTCCTCGGAGAGAGAATTGTCAGTTGATACAATATGTTGATGATTTGTTAATTACGAGAAAAACTTACGAATTAGTTAAACAGTATACTGTTGGACTTTTGAATTTTCTGGAGAATAAGGGTCTCAGGGTGAGCGAATCCAAATTACAATTTGTTCAATCAGAAGTTAAATACTTAGGTCATCTGGTGAGTCAGGGGACTAGGAAAATAAGTTCAGAGGGTGGAGTCACGTGATGGAGTAGTGGCCGGTCGGGGAACTCCAGCCCTCTCCAGAAAAGTTAAAAAAAGATAGAGAAAAAACAAAGGCACAAACTTAAAAACCAAAACAAAGTGAAAGTAAAAGTGTGAAGACAATGGCAGCGAAGAAAGAAAAACCAAAAACAACGGGAAGAAAAGAAGAAGGAAAGACGTCGGAAGAAGAAGGTGAAGGCCTTACCTGTCCGAAGAGGCCCACTGCGGAGAGAGAAGCCCGCTCCCACAGGTCAGTGGAGGTCCCGGGCTCGGGACTA
Organism: Narcine bancroftii; assembly: GCF_036971445.1. NCBI lineage: Eukaryota > Metazoa > Chordata > Chondrichthyes > Torpediniformes > Narcinidae > Narcine > Narcine bancroftii. Next base: position 184,447,348 of record NC_091470.1, read on the forward strand.
CAAAAATGGCTCGCAGAGCCGAGTAAAAGTGCGCAACCGCGCATAAAAAAAACACACTGATGGGAGGGGGGAACAGCTGCGGATTCGATCTCCACAGCTGAGAGAGACACCTGCAGCACAGCAGCAGGTGCAGAACACAGACAATAACGACAACAAGAAAGAAGAGGGTAAAAAGAAAACAAGGAAACAACAGATGGTCAACCCAGAGGAAGAAGAAGAAGAACAGAAAGAAGTGGAAGAAGAAGAGAAAAGCAAGACAATGGATGTATCTTTTTTTAAAGAATATATGGAATCAGTGAAAGAATGGCAATTATAAGAATTTAATGAGATAAAAAGAAGAATTAAGAATGCAGAAGAAAGAATGAATAAAATGGAAGTGGCCATATCAGAATTGGCAAAAAGAGTGGAAAATATGGAAAAACGAGAAACATTTGTAGATATGGAAGTAAAAGACTTAAAAGAGAAATTAGAAGAATCAAATAAAAAAGCTAAAGAAGCACAGGAGCTGTTAGCTCAGAAGATAGATATAATAGAAAACTATAATAGAAGAAATAATATAAAGATAGTGGGCCTTAAAGAAGATGAAGAAGGCAAGAATATGAGAGAATTTATAAAAGATTGGATCCACAGGGTCCTGGGAAGACCAAAATTACAGGAAGAAATGGAAATAGAGAGGGCACATAGAACTTTAGCCCCGAAACCACAACTGCAGCAAAAACCAAGATCCATTTTAGTAAAATTCTTAAGATGTACAACAAGAGAAAATATATTGGAGAAAGCAATAAAGAAAGTAAGAGAGGACAAAAAGCCACTGGAATATAAAGGTGAAAAAATTTTTTTCTATCCAGACATAAGTTTTGAACTCCTGAAGAAGAGGAAGGAGTTCAATACAGCGAAAACGATCTTATGGAAAAAAGGATATAAATTTATGTTAAGGTACCCAGCGGTACTTAAAATAATTATTCCAGGGCAACAAAACAGACTATTCTCGGATCCAGAGGAATCAAGGATATTTGCAGAACAACTACAAAACAAGCAGAGAGATGAAGACATGTAATAAGAGTAAAAATGACCACGATCTTCATGTATGTGTGTAAAGGGGTATATGTGTGTATATATATATATATAGTGTGCATACATGAATGTATCCGTATTTAGAGGAAAATATATAGAGTATAGACAAGAATTAATAAGGGAGGGAAATGGAATAGAGGGAATAAGGAGGGAATTAAAAGAGTGACCTTTGTTACATATGAAAAGTGAAATCTTTTCTGGGGGGGCTGGGTGGGGAGGAGTTACGGTCACTGCAAAATCAGCTGACGTTTGCGAGTGAATTCGCAAATCCAAATGGAGAGGGGAGGTGTGGTTGTCCGACAAGGGATAAAGGACAACTCAGGAGGGGGAGGGGAGAATGGGGTTAAAGAAGTTTTATATAGGAGAATAGGGAAAATATTTGATGTTTTAGAAATGTTGTCTTATAAAGTGTTCAAAACAAGAAAGCAGAAATGGATAAGAAGGAAAGGTAATGATGGAGAAACGGAAAGGAAGATAAACAAAGTATAAAATGGCTACGCTGAACTATATGACTTTAAATATTAACGGAATACATAACCAAATTAAAAGGAAGAAACTGCTAAATTTACTGAAAAAAGAAAAAATTGATATAGCATTTGTGCAAGAAACACATTTAACTGAATTGGAGCACAAGAAATTAAAGACAGATTGGGTAGGACACGTAACAGCAGCGTCGTATAATTCAAAAGCAAGAGGGGTAGCTATATTAATTAGTAAAAATGTGCCAATTAAAATAGAAGAGGAAATAATAGATCCAGCAGGGAGATATGTAATGATAAAATGTCAGATATATTCGGAGTTTTGGAATCTACTCAATGTATATTCACCTAACGAAGAAGATCAAAAGTTTATGCAAGATATTTTTTTGAAGATAGAAGATATGCAAGGGAACATATTAATAGGAGGGGATTTCAACCTGAATTTGGATTCAAATATGGACAAAACTGGGAAAAAATTAACAGAAAGAACAAAGTAACCAAATTTATAATTAAATCGATGGAAGAAATGCAACTTTTGGATATATGGAGGAAACAACACCCAAAGGAAAAGGAATATTCATATTACTCGGCTAGACATAAAACATACTCAAGAATAGACCTATTTTGGTTATCAGCTCGTATGCAAGATAGAGTAAGAAAAACAGAATATAAAGCTAGAATATTATCGGACCATTCACCCTTAATATTGACAATAAAGTTAGAGGACATCCCTCCAAGAATGTATCTTTTTTTTTCTTTGGCTTGGCTTCGCGGACGAAGATTTATGGAGGGGGTAAAAAGTCCACGTCAGCTGCAGGCTCGTTTGTGGCTGACCAGTCCGATGCGGGACAGGCAGACACGATTGCAGCGGTTGCAAGGGAAAATTGGTTGGTTGGGGTTGGGTGTTGGGTTTTTCCTCCTTTGCCTTTTGTCAGTGAGGTGGGCTCTGCGGTCTTCTTCAAAGGAGGCTGCTGCCCGCCAAACTGTGAGGCGCCAAGATGCACGGTTTGAGGCGTTATCAGCCCACTGGCGGTGGTCAATGTGGCAGGCACCAAGAGATTTCTTTAGGCAGTCCTTGTACCTTTTCTTTGGTGCACCTCTGTCACGGTGGCCAGTGGAGAGCTCGCCATATAATACGATCTTGGGAAGGCGATGGTCCTCCATTCTGGAGACGTGACCCATCCAGCGCAGCTGGATCTTCAGCAGCGTGGACTCGATGCTGTCGACCTCTGCCATCTCGAGTACCTCGACGTTAGGGGTGTGAGCGCTCCAATGGATGTTGAGGATGGAGCGGAGACAACGCTGGTGGAAGCGTTCTAGGAGCCGTAGGTGGTGCCGGTAGAGGACCCATGATTCGGAGCCGAACAGGAGTGTGGGTATGACAACGGCTCTGTATACGCTTATCTTTGTGAGGTTTTTCAGTTGGTTGTTTTTCCAGACTCTTTTGTGTAGTCTTCCAAAGGCGCTATTTGCCTTGGCGAGTCTGTTGTCTATCTCATTGTCGATCCTTGCATCTGATGAAATGGTGCAGCCGAGATAGGTAAACTGGTTGACCGTTTTGAGTTTTGTGTGCCCGATGGAGATGTGGGGGGGCTGGTAGTCATGGTGGGGAGCTGGCTGATGGAGGACCTCAGTTTTCTTCAGGCTGACTTCCAGGCCAAACATTTTGGCAGTTTCCGCAAAGCAGGACGTCAGGTGCTGAAGAGCTGGCTCTGAATGGGCAACTAAAGCGGCATCATCTGCAAAGAGTAGTTCACGGACAAGTTTCTCTTGTGTCTTGGTGTGAGCTTGCAGGCGCCTCAGATTGAAGAGACTGCCATCCGTGCGGTACCGGATGTAAACAGCGTCTTCATTGTTGGGGTCTTTCATGGCTTGGTTCAGCATCATGCTGAAGAAGATTGAAAAGAGGGTTGGTGCGAGAACACAGCCTTGCTTCACGCCATTGTTAATGGAGAAGGGTTCAGAGAGCTCATTGCTGTATCTGACCCGACCTTGTTGGTTTTCGTGCAGTTGGATAATCATGTTGAGGAACTTTGGGGGACATCCGATGCGCTCTAGTATTTGCCAAAGCCCTTTCCTGCTCACGGTGTCGAAGGCTTTGGTGAGGTCAACAAAGGTGATGTAGAGTCCTTTGTTTTGTTCTCTACACTTTTCTTGGAGCTGTCTGAGGGCAAAGACCATGTCAGTGGTTCCTCTGTTAGCGCGAAAGCCGCACTGTGATTCTGGGAGAATATTCTCAGCGACACTAGGTATTATTCTATTTAGTAGAATCCTAGCGAAGATTTTGCCTGCAATGGAGAGCAACGTGATTCCCCTGTAGTTTGAGCAGTCTGATTTCTCGCCTTTGTTTTTGTACAGGGTGATGATGGTGGCATCACGAAGATCCTGAGGCCAAGAATGTATAGATGGAGATTAAACTCCATGTTACTCAAAAGGCAGGATTTTAGAGAATTAATTGAAAGACAAATTAAAATGTATTTTGAAATAAACACGGAATCAGTGAAAGATAAGTTTATACTATGGGATGCAATGAAAGTGTTCATTAGAGGGCAAATAATAAGTTATGTAACCAAGATGAAGAAGGACTATAATCAGGAAACAGAGCAGTTGGAAAGGGAAATAGTAAATATAGAAAAAGAATTAGCAATGAAGGAAGATACAACTAAAAGAAGAGAATTGGCAGATAAAAAAATAATATATGAAACACTACAAACATATAAGGTGGAGAAGAATATAATGAAGACAAAACAGAAATATTATGAACTAGGGGAAAAAACGCACAACATTCTAGCATGGCAGCTTAAGACAGAACAAGCTAAGAAAATGGTATTGGCATCAACGAAAAAAGACAAACAAATCACATATAATTCAAAGGAGATCAAGGAAAACTTTAGAGAATTCTATGAACAATTATACCAAACTGAAAACGAAGGGAAAGAAGGGAAAATAGATGAATTTCTAACTAAAATTGAACTACCAAAACTACAAATAGAGGAACAAAATAAATTAACAGAACCATTTGGAATAGTAGAAATACAAGAGATAATAAAAAAATTACCAAATAATAAGACACCAGGAGAGGATGGATTCCCAATAGAATTCTATATAACATTTATAGATTTATTAATTCCTCTCCTCCTGGAAGTAATCAACCAGATTGATAAAACACAAAGCTTACCAGATTCATGTAAAACAGCAATAATTACAGTAATACTAAAGCAAGGGAAGGATCCACTCGCACCAGCGTCATATAGACCAATACCTTTACTTAACACAGATTATAAGATAATAGCTAAACTATTAGCAAACAGATTAGCAGAGTATGTACCGAAAATGGTAAATCTAGACCAAACTGGATTTATTAAAAAAAGACGCACAACAGACAATATTTGTAAATTTATTAACTTAATTCATGCAGTAGAAGGGAGTAAAGCGCCAACAGTAGCAGTTGCTTTAGACGCAGAGAAGGCCTTTGACAGAGTAGAATGGAATTATTTGTTCAAAGTATTGCAAAAATTCAGTTTACCAGAGAAGTATATTAATTGGATTAAAGCATTATATAAGGGACCATTGGCGAAAGTGACAGTAAATGGATATGTATCAAAGCAATTTAACTTAAGCAGGTCAACACGACAGGGATGCCCACTATCACCTTTATTGTTCGCGTTAGCTATAGAACCACTAGCAGAATTGATAAGAACAGAAAATAATATAAAAGGGATAAAAATAAAAGACAAGGAATATAAAATCAGTCTATTTGCGGATGATGTTATAGTGTACTTAACAGAACCAGAACTATCCATAAAAGAATTATATAAGAAATTGAAGGAATATGGAGAAGTGTCGGGTTACAAGATAAACGTAAATAAAAGTGAAGCAATGCCTATGAATAATGCGGATTTCTCAAAATTTAAGAAGGAATCTCCATTTAGATGGCAAATGCAGGCAATACGATACCTAGGTGTACAAATAAACAAAAATCTCGGCCAACTATATAAACTTAATTATTATCCACTAATGAAAAAATTGAAGGAATATGGAGAAGTGTCGGGTTACAAGATTAACGTAAATAAAAGTGAAGCAATGCCTATGAATAATGCGGATTTCAGATGGCAAGTGCAAGCAATAAGATACCTAGGTATACAAATAAATAAAAACCTTGGCCAACTATATAAACTCAATTATTATCCACTAATGAAAAAATTACAGGACAATTTAGAGCATTGGAAAGATTTACCACTAACACTAATAGGAAGGATAAACTGTATTAAAATGAACATTTTTCCAAGGATATTATACCTATTTCAGGCATTGCCAATACAACTGACAGAGAAATTCTTCAAGGAGTAAAGGAAAATAATAAGGAATTTTTTATGGAAAGGGGGGAAACCGAGGATAGCACTAGATAAATTAACAGAATGGTATAAACAAGGAGGCTTACAACTGCCAAACTTTAAAAATTATTATAGAGCCGCACAATTAAGATACCTATCAGATTTTTATCAAACAAGGGAAAAGCCAGATTGGACTAGATTAGAATTAGATAAATTAGGGGAAAAGATTCCTGAACACATATTATATAAATGGGATGAAAAATTGGTACAATATAGAAATTCTCCAGTATTACATCATCTACTCAATATTTGGAAGAAGATTCATGTAGAAAGAAATAAAACAAATTATCAATTCCCAAAACTAATATTGACGCAAAACAATTTACTCCCTTTTACAATAGATAACCTTTCCTTTAGAGAATGGGAGAAAAAAGGGATCAAAAGAATAAAAAATTGTTTTTCAGGAAATAGATTATTATCCTTTGGACAAATGAAAGATAAATACAATATAACTCAAGATACAGTGCTGGCATATTACCAATTGAGATCCTACTTGAAGGACAAATTTGGAAGCAGTCTGAGTTTACCAGAGGGAAGTAACTTTGAATATGTGATTACAGATACAATGATAATCAAAAGATTTGTAACAAACATGTATATTAAACTGCAAGAAAAGGAGAATGAGGAAACAAATGGTAAAACTAAACAAAAATGGGAACAAGATTTAAATATAAAGATAAAAAAGGAAACATGGGAGAAGTTATGTTCTGGAACGATGAGAAATACAATAAATATGAGGTTATAACTGGATACGCAGGCTATACATTACACCTCAAAAGTTAAATAAATGGGACCCAACAGTATCTGATAGATGTTTTCGATGTAAAAAAAAATGGGAACAACAATTCATGCAATCTGGGCATGTGAGAAAGTAGAAAAATTTTTGGAAGATCTAAACCAAATATTAAATAAAATTACAGAAAACAATATACCAAAGAATCCAGAGATATTCCTCCTAAGTAACATAAAAAACAAAGAATTTGGAGTTGATTTGGAGGATGCACAAAAAAGATTTGTTAAGATAGCTCTAGCCGTAGCAAAAAAATGTATTATGTCAACCTGGAAATCGGAAGATAATTTGAAAATACAACAATGGTATATAGAAATGAATAAATGTATTCCATTAGAAAAAATAACATATAGTTTAAGAAATAATATTGAAATATTTGAACAAATATGGGAGCCTTACATGAAACACAATAGAGAAAACCTACCGGGGACATTCACTACCTAAATTAACGAAAGGAGAAGGAAATGAAAAGAATTGACTCAGTGGAATTTCTTGTTTATTTTTATTGAATGACAACATTGTTTGACTGGTTTAATGTATCCTAGATTTTGTACTTTAAATGGACGGGAGGGGGGAGGTAGGGAGGGTGGGATGGGAGGAGGGAGGTGGGGGGAGAAAATGGCACTGTATATATTTGAAAAGGGAAAAGTATGTATCATGGTTAATGTGGTTTATGGTGTGAAAAATAAAAAATTTAAAAAAAAGAAAATAAGTGCAGAGAGGATACATGGTATTCTACAGATCCCACCTCCCAACAATACCCAAGAACTTAGGAAATTCCTTGGTTTAGTGGGATACTGTAGAATCTGGATTGAAAATTATTCTCGCCTGGTCAGATTTCTCTATGATAAACTCACAATTCTAGGGGGCGAAGCTGTTGTCTGGACAGAGGAAGAGATTAAAGATTTTAACTTGGTGAAACAGCACCTTATTAGTGCCCCAGTGTTGGCTTTACCCGACCTAAATAAGCCATTTGACCTATATACCAATGCGAAAGGAGGTGTGGCCACTCGAGTACTAACACAAGAGAGGGCAGCCTATAGACAGCCAGTTGCTTTTCTGTCAAAAGTTTTAGACCCTGTTTGTCGTGGTTGGCCAGAATGTGTGCAAGCCATCGCAGCCACTGCTATTTTAGTTGAGGAAGGACGAAAGATTACGTTTGGTGCCCCGATGATAGTTCACACCCCTCACACAGTCTGCAATACTCTCTTACAACGTGCTGGAAGGTGACTCACAGACTCTAGAATTTTAAAATATGAAGCGATCCTAATGGATAGGGATGATTTGACCCTGATTACGAATAAAGAACACAATCCAGCAGCTTTCTTGGTTTCTCCAAATTCTGACAATACCATAAATGATTTAGAGCATGTGTGTTTAGAGGTAATAGATTTACAGACCAAAATTAGAGAGGATTTAAGCGATGAGCCTTTACAGGAGGGTGAAAGGTGGTTTATTGATGGATCTTCCCATTGCATTGATGGCACTCGCTATAGCAGGTATAGTGTAGTGGATGGGAAGGAAGGAGTAGTGATTGAAGCCGGTCGCCTTCCCGGTCATTTGTCAGCACAATCTTGTGAATTGTATGCCCTCTGTAGAGCTTTCCAGGGTCTAGAGAACAAGGTGGGCATGATCTACACAGACTCAAAGCACGCTTTTTGTGTAGTACACACCTTTGGGAAGATCTGGAAAGAGCAGGGAATGATAACTGGGAAAGGACAAAAGTTGATCCATGAAAACTTAATTGTCCAATCTCTAGATGCTCTTACATTACCTGAGGAAATAGCTGTTGTTCATGTACGGAGCCATCAAAGTGGTGACAGTCCTGAAGCACAGGGGAACAGACAGGCAGATGCAGCTGCCAAACAGGCTGCGCTCACGGAGAAAATAGACATGCAGCTGTTACTGCCCACCCCATATGAGGTTCAAAAGACTCCCATCTTTTCATGGGAAGAGGAGGTTTACATGAAGGGCCAGGGAATGCGTCAAGCTGTTGATGGGTTGTGGTGGATGGCAGAAGGACGTCAAGTGCTGAACAAAGCCTTGGCTTGGCAAATTAATGATCAGCTCCACCAGCAGACACACTAGGGAACATAGGCACTTGTGGATACTTTTGTACGGTCTTTTCATTGCTCGGGAATATACACTATAGCCAAGCAGAGTACTCGGGGTTGTCCAATCTGTCAGAGAGTAAATAAGAAAGTTATGCGCCAGGTAATGCCTGGAGATCGCGATATAGCTGGACACCCGTTTTAATGGATACAAATTGATTTTATGGAATTACCTAAGATAGGGGTTTACAAATACCTCCTGGTGATGGTAGATCATTTCACACGATGGGTTGAGGCTTTCTGACCCTAATGATCGTGCCAGCCCCGTTATCAGGATACTACTGGAGTCTGTGATTTCACGATATGGTATGATTCAAACCATTGACTCAGATAGAGGTACACATTTTACCTCTCAGGTACTCCAGGGTGTGTGTAAAATACTGGGAATAGATTGGCAGCTACATACCCCATGGCACCCCCAGAGCTCAGGCCGTGTTGAACGAATGAATCAGACCTTGAAAAATCAGCTCACTCGACTTCATGAGGAAACTGGCCTCTCCTGGATTAAATGCTTATCCTTAGCTTTAATTAGGACTCGCACAGCTCCTCGTAAGCACCTTGCTGTCTCACCATATGAAATGATGATTGGTCTTCCTTACATGAGATTCCACACTGATAACCCTATCCCTGAGGCTAATGACCAGTACATATCTAAATATTTACAGGGGTTTTCTACTTCTCTCCATGACTTACGACAGAAGGGCTTATTAGTTCAAACCCCACCCCTGGACTATCCTATTCATTCTGTTAAACCTGGTGATTGGGTATATGTAAAAGCATGACAAGATCACCAACTGAAACCTGTCTGGGTTGGCCCCTATTGTGTACCTTTGATTACAGACACTGCCGTGCGAACGAAAGAAAAGGGCTGGAGCCACATCCAACGAATTAAATGAGCTGCTGAACCACAGACTAACAACATTGATAATCTACCCTCCACCGGGCGTGCAGACCTTCATCCTTCTGATCTGAAAGTTACACTAAAAAGTGCTGTAATGTTGTTTTTACGATTTACTGTATTGTTTACTTGTTGGTTCCCAATTTTTGGGAAATCACCAAATTGCTCACAATGTATTAAGTCCTCCTGGAATAGGGGAAGCAGAGGTGACAATTATTTGCCTTAAGAATGCAGACAGGGTGCAGGTATAGAGTATAGTCATAGTGGGGTACCTTATTTAGTATGGGTTAATATAGGATCCCAACATGGACCAGGGGAACAGAACGACCCTGGGGAGTAGACTTGGTTTGTATTTCGGCCTCTACAGGTGTTAAAAAGAGGAGTTTTAAAGAGATAGCACAAAGAAGATGGTGGGACAATGACAGACAGAATGTAAGTCAGAATTATACACATGGCAGAGATAGAGTGAATACATATGCTAATATTCGCAGACAAGCTGCAACTCACAGGTTCAGTGACAAGAAACAACTTGGTCTCCTGTAAATCATCCTTTAGGTCACACAGACATTCGGAATGTTAAGAACCACCACTGTAAGGGGAGTTCCAGTTGTAAACGACGTAAGCTGCTCCAGAACACCAAAGCTGCTTGGCATTTAAATCGTTTAATCAGACTCCAGCCTTGGAGATCATCACCAAACAGACAGTGATGGCCCTGAATTTATGGGCTGAAGAAAGACAACAGATACGAGCCACAGTTCAACAAAACCGCCTGGCTCTCGATTACTCGTTGGCTGCTGAAGGCAGCGTTTGTGAAAGACTGGTTAAGGACAATCCTCACAACTCAGGCGGTTAAATACACTTCTTCAGGAGTTCGAAAATCTTCCCATGCCCAGGTTCAGACTTGGCAACCTTGGTCCAGTGTGGGATTGTAAGAGATCAGTAACACTGATCATTGTGAGAGATCAGAATTACTGATCTAAAAGAAAAGTGAGGATTGTGAGAGATGAGAAAAACTGATATAAAAATATGAAAATGAAGAAACTAAAATTGATACATGGGTAATTGAATAAAGCCAGTATGAACAGGATAAGACATGGATATTAGGATGCAGGAAGCAGAATCAGTCTGAGTAAGATAAGAATCTCCTAGCCTTTAGACAGAATCAGCAAGTTCACTTGAATGAGATAAGGACAGACAATAGATAATAGAATGTAGGAAGTAGAGTTAGTCTGAATGAGATAAGGATCTTCTAGCCCCAGATAGAATTAGCAGGTTTGCATATGTAATTAATAAGCCTTAGACAGTATTAGCCAGTTCTACATATGAAGAGGACACAGCCCTGAGGGTCGGGAATGTGTAAATTAGAACAAAGACAGGTTTGTGAATAAGGACAATGAGGATAATGACATGATGAGACACCGACAGGATACCCCCTGGTCCTCCAAGTGCACAGCAACAGCACGTAGGCAGACAGGATTGCCTAATGCAAAACATCTCCAGGAGGCAGAAGAATGTAAGGGGGGGGGGGTATTCCTATACTGAAATGAACTGTATAAAAGTTGGGTGAGCCCTAGTGTATGTGTGTATTCCCAGGCTAAGGGGAAGCACCGAACTTTGCATTGTTGTATAATAAATGTTCTTTGTTCTCAATTTTTGTCTCGAGCAATTTCTGTGAAGGTACTTCTGTTTCTAACAAATGGGGGCTTGTCCGGGATCCCACTCCCTCCACTGACAGAGTGCCCGACGACGGGGGTAGGTGCACCCCAGCTGATTCAGCTGGACTCACGGACGAAGGGTAACTGGTCAGTGGATGAAGCGAGTGATATCTGAGAAGAGGCATTGAGAACAAACAACGAGAGGATGTTAAGGAAGCGCGCTAGAGCTTGCTACTGGAACTCGGTAAGAGAAATTTTACTTGCCTGTTAGTATGGGAGGTGTAGGTAGCAAGGAAGAGAATCCTGGTAAAGGATGTGAGAATCAGATAACCAAGCAAAGCCCGTTAGGATTAAAGTTATCTGATTGTGGTGCGGGGAGAACCCGTGGAAAGGACAAACTGACCATGGTCAGGTATTGTTGTCTGGAATGGGTTAAAAGCCCGATTAAAGGGAGCTCTGTATACTGGCCAAAGCTCGGATCCGAGGAAGACTGGATGTGTCAAGCATTGAACATCTGGCTCTATCAAAACCAAAGAGATAATCTTGAGAGCAGGGAATATGTAGCCTGCTGGCTCAGGGGATCGTTTGATCAACTGGTTTTGAATGAAAAAGAATGCAAGGACAAGAGAGATGAGGAACCTTTTGTCCCTGAATCACAAGGATGGGATATGTTACATTCCCTTCCTCCACCTTATGTTCCTCCTATGCCGGCTCCTATCTTTACTCCCCTCCTATGCTCTACCCTTCTGCACCTTCCCCTCCTCCCCCACAGCTAGAGAAAAGAGTAGAAAGTAAGAGTGGTATGATGACCCTTCACAAAGTACTCAATTGCCACCTCTATTGACAAGAGAGAGAGGCGACTTTAATTCAGAGCAGTGTGAGACCCTCCGGGAAGAAAGGGCAGAACCCTTTGATTCATTTCCCAGAGAGCAGAAACCTAGACGTAATAAGCCAGAAACTAACTGGATGAGACCTTTACGGGAAGTTCCCATGGGAGGGGGTCTCGGTTTTGTAAATGTGCCCCTGACTAGTCCAAAGGTGTGTAATTTTAAGAGAGAATGCCCAATGCAAGCCAGGGAGACACGACTTTACGCACTGATGTGTTGGAATATAGAAAATATGTAGAATATATGCTTATGTACTATTCAGTTTGTATACATGAATCCAGTACTATGCAACAATTTAATATTTACCTCATGGTGATGGGAAAGAGTAATGTAAGTAAGGGGCAGCCACAGTATGTAGCAAAGTTGGCTGATTGCAGTAGGTTTAGAATTGTCTGCTCACAAAATACAAAAGAGAGGATATGTATGAAACAATTTAGTAGGAATGTTAAGGCAAAAGGAGGTGTTGATTAGCACAAACAAAAAGAATCCTGACAGAGACTGTCAGAAACAAAGAGAATGGAGTAAGAAGCTAAGACAGAAGGAGGTGTTTAGTAGAACAGAAGAATATGGCCAGATGAGAACAAAGAAATAATTAGAAATATCTGGGGTATGAATTGATTTCTGATCAAAACAACACGATATTCTAACCTTGAGGATTAAAAAAGAAATGGGAGCTCTACACCCCAGATAACTGCAGAGCAGGAAATTACTTGTGATAAAGCTCATGCAAGAAATCTAGCAAAGGAAGTCAGCTTTTGTTCTGTATGATAAGGTTGAGCTATATAAACTGTAGAGACTGGACAGTAGAGGTCAGTCTTGGGGAATAGCTCACTGTGCAGGTGACCTATGAACTAACGACTGAACCAGAGCTCTGTTAAGCTTTATTCTTATGCTGTGTAATAAACTGATTCTCCTATCACTTCATTTAACAAACAGGCTGGACTCAGACACCCCATAGTAAATGGTTTAGTCTGATTGACCTCAAAGATGCTTTCTGGACCTGTCCATTAGCAACAAAGAGCAGAGACATGTTTGCCTTTCAATGCAAAAATCCTTTTACTGGACGTAAGAATCAATACCGGTGGACTGTCCTTCCCCAGGGCTTTACAGAATCACCAAATTTATTCGGTCAGGTCTTAGAATCCTCAAGGATGAGCTGAACAATTAGATCAATTTTTTGGACCAAATACATATACCTGGGATGAGTTAACATCAATCTTTAAAACACTCTTTACTTTGGCATGACCAGGGAATAACCCAGCTTCTACAGATCACACCAAAAGCATTTGTCCAGAGGTCTGAGGATAAGTAGAAAGGAAAGGCTAAAATTTTGATGCAGGCAGTCAAGGGAGTAGTGGAGGAACAACAAGGAAAGGGTAGGGTCTGTGTGCCAGCTCCTGGACATTGGGAGAAGTGCCAGGAGTGGGAGAGTAGAGAACAGAGATAATTTCATAAATCACAACTTCTCACTTCACTCACTGACCAATATTTATTAAAATTAATGCTGAAATGTAAATGTCATAAATATGTAAGATAAAGAAAGGATCTGATGTGTAAAGTTGCTGCACCAGCCAGTTGAAGGGGGAGTGTGCATGTCCCTTTAAGCACATTGTGTCACTTGAAATTGAGGCTTCAAGCTCCTGTCTTGCTGTTAGAGGTATGGAGCCCTATCAATAGATTTAGTACATTTCTTCTACACATTCAGCAGTCAAGGTCTGTGAGTTTAAAGATCGCCCACCTCTGGAGAATAAAGAAACCTCTGGGGATTCCAATAAGTTTAATGATTGATTTCTCTGGTGCATTTTCCTCCAGAGTGAAATTAATGCCTCAGCACAATTTCTCTGTATTACCGCTGTAATTTAGTTCATGATAACAACCCCCCATTCATCAGGTTTATATTTAAATCCGGTCGTGCGGAAGTTCTTCTTCTTTGGCTTGGCTTCGCGGACGAAGATTTATGGAGGGGGTAAAAGTCCACGTCAGCTGCAGGCTCGTTTGTGGCTGACAAGTCCGATGCGGGACAGGCAGACACGGTTGCAGCGGCTGCAGGGGAAAATTGGTTGGTTGGGGTTGGGTGTTGGGTTTTTCCTCCTTTGCCTTTTGTCAGTGAGGTGGGCTCTGCGGTCTTCTTCAAAGGAGGTTGCTGCCCGCCAAACTGTGAGGTGCCAAGATGCACGGTTTGAGGCGATATCAGCCCACTGGCGGTGGTCAATGTGGCAGGCACCAAGAGATTTCTTTAGGCAGTCCTTGTACCTCTTCTTTGGTGCACCTCTGTCACGGTGGCCAGTGGAGAGCTCGCCATATAACACGATCTTGGGAAGGCGATGGTCCTCCATTCTGGAGACGTGACCCACCCAGCGCAGCTGGATCTTCAGCAGCGTGGACTCGATGCTGTCGACCTCTGCCATCTCGAGTACTTCGACGTTAGGGATGAAAGCGCTCCAATGGATGTTGAGGATGGAGCGGAGACAACGCTGGTGGAAGCGTTCTAGGAGCCGTAGGTGATGCCGGTAGAGGACCCATGATTCGGAGCCGAACAGGAGTGTGGGTATGACAACGGCTCTGTATACGCTTATCATTGTGAGGTTTTTCAGTTGGTTGTTTTTCCAGACTCTTTTGTGTAGTCTTCCAAAGGCGCTATTTGCCTTGGCGAGTCTGTTGTCGGAAGTTACATTGTAAATAATCACGGAGGTAAACCCTGCGCGACTGGATTTAGCTTAATGGAGAAATAAACCTGCGAACTGGTCTATGGTGGTGTGTGAGTACTGCAATAGGTGGAATATGATTTAAGTTGGTGGCATAGTTCAGAACAATTGGGTGCATAGGAATAATAATATCATTAATAGCTCACAGATCTTGTACCAGATACTATTCAGTACGTCTCGGCTTCAGGACTGGAAGATTGGCATGTTACAGAGAAATTGGCATGGCACCAATATTTCTTGATTAATGACTCCACAAGCTCCAGGATTCATGCAGCAGAACCTTAAGTGGAATATAATAGAAACTAGCCTGTACTTAAATGATTGTGTGTGCAATCTTCATAAGAACATCTTTTAAATTTTTTTGGTGCCGGTTTTACAAACTGTTTTAAATAAGGCCAGCTCCTGTGAGCTGTGGCACAAGGCATTTAATGTTTAAAATTACAATAGTGATGTTAAATAATCGTCAAATTCGTTGCCGTCGGCAGTGACAAAGACATGTCTTATTCCCACTCTGCTATTTTAAAATAAATTCATTTAGAATATAGTTAATATCACTCGCCGAATCATTATGGCTAATTGTGTACTTAAGGCAGAACTAAAGGTTGAATATGTTTCAAGTTCTCTCGCAGGGGCTCTTGTGCTGCAATGTCTGTTATGTACTCACTCTAACAAATTGCAGGTTGGTTTCCCCATACAGACAAGCAGCTTCAACTGCGTTTTAATAAGGTCTAATATATTCAAATCCCATGGAAATATCGTTTGTGTTTCTTTTTGGAATTATTCTAAATATAACATTTACACTAACACAAAGAAAAGTCAGATTGTTATGGTAAACGGTATCTTGCCCCAGAACGATTTTGGAAACTATTGTAAAAAAAAACAGATAAGGCTTTAAATTGCAGCTATTCACTTTTAATTAGCATTTCACCAAGTAAACAGGATCGTGAACTAATAAATCCTGGGAATACATTGGCAGTTAATTAAGACAGAAAGGAATATTAGTTCCAGACCCACCCCTAGAATATCCTATTCATTTTCTTAAATCTGGTGATTGGGTTTATGTCAAAGCATGCCAACATCACCAACAGAAACCTGTCTGGGATGGCCCCTATTGTGTACTTTTGATGACAGACACTGCCCTGCGAATGAAAGAAAAGGGATGGAGCCACATCCAACGAATTAAACCAGCTACTGAACCACAGAATAACAACATTGATAATCTACCCTCCACCTGGCGTGCAGTCCCTCTTCCTTCTGACCTGAAAGTTACACTATGTCGGGATAAAGTGCCGTAATGTTGTTTTTACCATTTACTGTATTGTTTACTTGTTGCTTCCCAATTTCTAGGACATCACTTAATTACTCACAATGTATTAAGTCCTCCTGGAATAGGGGCAGTAGAGGTGACAATTTTTTTCCTTTAGTATGTAGTTAGGGCATAGATATAATGTATAGTCATAGTGGGGTATGGGTTAACAAGGGATTCCAATACGGACCAGAGGAACTGAACAGCTTTAGTGGAGTAGATTTAATTTGTATTTTAGCTTACACAGGTATTAAAGATAGGAGTCTTAAAGGGCTAGCACAAAGGATGGTGGGACAAAGACAGGCAGAATGCTAGTCTAGTCAGGATTGTACATGTGGCAGAGATAGAGTTAATACATATGCTAATTTACACAGACAGGCTTGCACTCACAAGTTCAATGATACTTATGCAAATGTTAGCAGACAAGCTGCAACACACAGGTTAAACGATAAGAAACAACCCTCCCCAACTTGGTCTCTTCTCAAACATCCTTTGGGTCCCTCAGACATTCAGAATGATAAGGACCACCTCGTTAAGGGGAGTTCCAGTTGTAAACGACGTGAGCTGCTACAGAACGCTAAAGCTGTTTGGCATTTAAATCATTTAATCAGACCCCAGACAGCCTTGGACATCATCATCAAACAGAGAGCAATGGCCCTGAATTTAGGGGCTGAAGAAAAACGACAGATATGAGCCACAGTTCAACAAAACCACCTGGCTCTCGATTACTCGTTGGCTGCTGAAGGCAGTGTTTGTGAAAGACTGATAAAGGACAATGCTCACAATGGTCAGGCGGTTAAAGAGACTTCTTCAGGAGTTCGAAAATCTTCCAATGCCCAGGTACAGACTTGGCAACCTTGGTCCGGTGTGGGATGGACTAGACTTTTTATTGGTAACTGGAGTCTGATACCCACAGCCCTTATAGCAGCTGGACTCGCTATTCTGACCATTATGGTGCTCCCCTGCCTAAAGACTTGTGTACAGTTTTTAATTCATCGACCCCTCGTCAGAGCACTATCACCCAAAGGATGTATGTTTCCCAAATTCTATCTGATGACACTGAGACTGCAGTTCGTTTACTGACCAGCTGGGAAAAAGACCAAGTTTTCAAGTAATACATTTCAGTTCAGAGATCAGTAATACTGATCTAAAAGAAAAGTGAGGATTGTGAGAGATGAGTACAACTGATATAAAAATATGAAAATGAAGAAACTAAAATTGATACATGGGTAAATGAATAAAGCCAGTATGAACAGGATAAGACATGGATATTAGAATGCAGGACGCAGAATCAGTCTGAGTAAGATAAGAATCTCCTAGCCTTTAGACAGAATCAGCAAGTTCACTTGAATGAGGTAAGGACAGACAATAGATAATAGAATGTAGGAAGTAGAGTTAGTCTGAATGAGATAAGGGTCTTCTAGCCCCAGATAGAATTAGCAGGTTTGCATATGTAATTAATAAGCCTTAGACAGTATAAGCCAGTTCTACATATGAAGAGGTAAATTAGAACAAAGACAGGTTTGTGAATAAGGACAATGAGGATAATGACATGATGAGACACCGACAGGATACCCCCTGGTCCTCCAAGTGCACAGCAACAGCACGTAGGCAGACAGGATTGCCTAATGCCAAACATCTCCAGGAGGCAGAAGAATGTAAGGGGGGGGGGGGTATTCCTATACTGAAATGAACTGTATAAAAGTTGGGTGAGCCCTAGTGTATGTGTGTATTCCCAGGGTAAGGGGAAGCACCCAACTTTGCATTGTTGTATAATAAATGTTCTTTGTTCTCAATTTTTGTCTCGAGCAATTTCTGTGAAGGTACTTCTGTTTCTAACAGGATGGACTAGACTTTTTATTGGTAACTGGAGTCTGATACCTACAGCCCTTATAGCAGTTGGACTTGCTATTCTGGCCATTATGGTGCTCCCCTGCCTAAAGACTTGTGTGCAGTATTTAATTCATCGAACCCCTCGTCAGATCACTAGAACCCAAAGGATGTATGTTTCCCTATTTCTGTCTGATGATGCTGAGACTGCAGTTCATTTACTGACCAGCTGGGAAAAGACCAAATTTACAAGTAATACATTCCAGTTGAGAATTCACGAAGCGTAGCTAAAAGAAAAGTGAGGATTGTGAGAGATGAGTAAAACTAATATGAAAATATGAAAGATGAAGAAAACTAGTATGGGATAATAGAATGTAGGAAGTAAAGTTAGTCTGAATAAGATAAGGGTCTTCTCGCCTTTTAGACAGAATTAGCAAGTTCTGCATATAAGAAGTTAGTAAGCCCTGAGAGTCGGGAAGGTGTGAATAAGGACAAAGGCATGTTTGTGAATAAGGACAATAAGGACAATGACAAGATGGGACACTGACAGGATACCCCCTGGTCCTCCAAGTTCACAGAAACAGCATGTAGGCAGACAGGATTGCCTAATGCCAAACTCATCCAGGAGGCAGAAGAATGTAAGGGGGAGGGTACTTCTACACTGAAATAAACTGTATAAAAGTTGGGTGAGCCCCAGTGTATGTGTGTATTCCCAGGGTAAGGGGAAGCACCCAACTTTGCATTGTTGTATAATAAATGTTATTTGTCCTCAATTTTTGTCTCGAGGACGAGGGAGTCTCGTGATGGAGTAGTGGCCGGACGGTGAACTCCAGCCCTCTCCAGAAAAATCGAAAAAAACAAAGGAAAACACAAAGACACAGAAATAAAAGTTAAAGAAAAGTGAGTATAAAGATGGAAAGAAGATGGCAACAAAAAAAGAAAAATCGAAATCAACGGTAAGAAGAGAGGAAGAGAAGACAACGGAGGAAGAAGGAGAAGGCCTTACCTGTTCGAAGAGGCCCACGGTGGAGAGAGAAACCCGCTCCCTCAGGTCGGTAGAAAGTGGACTATAAAAATGGCTCATTGAGCCGAGTAAAAGTGTGCAATCGCGCATGCGCGACTCCTCACGCATGCGCGGTACGCATGAAAAAAAACACACCGACGGGAGGGGTGACCAGCTGGGGAGTCGATCTCCACAGCCGGCAACGACAGCTGCAGAACACCTGCAGCAAGAAGAGAACACAGAAGACAATGAAAACAAGAAAGAAGAGAAGAAAATGGCAACAAAGAAACAACAGATGGCCAACCCAGAGGAAGAAGAAGAGGAAGAGTACAGTGAAATAGAAGAAGAAGGGAAAGGCAAGATAAAGGATATACTTTCTCTTATTAAAGAATACATGGAGTCATTTAAAGAATGGCAAACACAGGAATTTAATGATTTAAGAAGAAGAATAAAACAACACAGAAGAGAAAATGAATAAAATAGATATGACCTTAACAGAAATGGGAAAGAAAATTGACAAGATGGAAGAGCGGGAAGCAGCAGTAGAAATGGAGGTAGAGGACTTAAAAAAGAAATTAGAGGAATCTAATAAAAAAGTCATAGAGACACAAGAACTGTTAGCTCAGAAAATAGATATAATGGAAAATTATAACAGAAGAAATAACATAAAGATAGTGAGCCTTAAGGAAGATGAAGAAGGCAAGAATATGAGAGAGTTTATAAAAGATTGGATCCCTATGATCCTAGGATGTCCAGAACTACAGCAAGAAATGGAAATAGAAAGGGCACATAGAGCATTGGCCTTTAAACCACAGCCACAACAAAAACCAAGATCTATTTTAGTAAAATTCCTAAGATATACTACAAGAGAAAAGGTACTGGAGAAGACAATGGAAAAAGTAAGAGAGGGCAACAAGCCACTGGAGTACAAAGGGCAAAAAATCTTCATTTATCCAGATATAAGTTTTGAACTCCTAAAGAAGAGAAAGGAGTTCAATACAGCAAAGGCGATTTTATGGAAGAAAGGGTATAAATTTATACTAAAGCATCCAGCGGTATTGAAAATATTTCTTCCAGGACAACAAAACAGACTATTCTCGGATCCAGAAGAAGCACGGAAATTTGCAGAACAATTACAAAATAGACTGAGGGATGAAGACGTGTAATGAGAGTAAAAATGACCACGATTTATATGTATGTGGGTAAAGAGGTATAAGTGTG
Source organism: Narcine bancroftii (assembly GCF_036971445.1). NCBI lineage: Eukaryota > Metazoa > Chordata > Chondrichthyes > Torpediniformes > Narcinidae > Narcine > Narcine bancroftii. The sequence continues at coordinate 184,467,701 of NC_091470.1, forward strand.
TATATGTATAATGTGCATACGTGAATGTATCTGTATTTAGAGGAAAATATAGATAGTATAGACAAGAATTAATAAGGGAAGGAAATGGAATAGAGGGAATAAGGAGGGAACTAAAAGAGTGACCTTTATTACATATGAAAAGTGAAATCTTTTCTGGGGGGGGCTGGGTGGGGAGGAGTTGCGGTCACTGCAAAATCAGCTGACGCTTGCGAGTGAATTCGCAAACCCAAATGGAGAGGGGAGATGTGGTTGTCCGACAAGGGATAAAGGACAACTCAGGAGGGGAAGGGGAGATTGGGGCTAAAGAAGTTTTAAATAGGAGAATAAGGAAAATGTTTGATGTTTTAGGAATGTTGTCTTATAAAGGGTTTAAAATAAGAAAACAGAAATGGAAAAGGAGGAAAGGTAATGATGGAAAAACGGAAAGGGAAGATAAACAAAGTATAAAATGGCTACGTTGAACTATATGACTTTAAATATTAATGGAATACATAACCAAATTAAAAGGAAGAAACTGCTAAATTTATTGAAAAAAGAAAAAATTGATATAGCATTTGTGCAAGAAACACACTTAACTGAATTGGAGCACAAGAAATTAAAGAGAGATTGGGTAGGACATGTAACAGCAGCATCGTATAATTCAAAAGCAAGAGGAGTGGCTATATTAATTAGTAAAAATGTGCCATTTAAAATAGAAGAGGAAATAATAGATCCAGCAGGGAGATATGTAATGATAAAATGTCAGATATATTCGGAGTTTTGGAATCTACTCAATGTATATTCACCTAACGAAGAAGATCAAAAGTTTATGCAAGATATCTTTTTGAAGGTAGCAGATATTGTTAGGTAAAAACATCATGAGCTGGGAATGTAGAAGGAGTCACCCAGTACTGGGCCGTAACAAGATGCAGTTGTGACCTTGTACTCTCAAGATAAGAGTGGGGATGACAAATTGATGTGCAGGAAACTAGCAGAGAAGGATAGCAACAGTTTATTCATTGGACAATGTCATGGTATGATAATTTACTAAGTACGTATCCTAAGGTATATAAAAAACACCACTTGCTGATAACGGCAGAATGCGCCTTCTCCAACTAACACTGTTAGTTGCAAGTGTTAAAATCCGGTAATAAAGAACAAAGAACCTTGATTTCGACTCAGTCTGGTGTCTGACTCACTCATTCATGAACAAAGCAGACCTAAGGGAACATATTAATAGGAGGGGATTTTAACCTGAATTTGGATTCAAATATGGACAAAACTGGGAAAAAAATTAACAGAAAGAACAAAGTAACCAAATTTATAATTAAATCAATGGAAGAAATGCAACTTTTAGATATATGGAGGAAACAACACCCAAAAGAAAAGGAATATTCATATTACTCGGCTAGACATAAAACATACTCAAGAATAGACCTATTTTTGTTATCAGCTAGTATGCAAGATAGAGTAAGAAAAACAGAATATAAAGCTAGAATACTATTCGACCATTCACCCTTAATATTGACAGTAAAGCTAGAGGACATCCCTCCAAGAATGTATAGATGGAGATTAAACCCCATGTTACTTAAAAGGCAGGATTTTAGAGAATTTACTGAAAAACAAATTAAAATGTATTTTGAAATAAATACGGAATCAGTGGAAGATAAGTTTATACTATGGGATGCAATGAAAGCATTCATTAGAGGGCAAATAATAAGTTATGTAACCAAGATGAAGAAGGACTATAATCAGGAAACAGAGCAGTTGGAAAGGGAAATAGTAAATATAGAAAAAAAATTAGCAATGAAGGAAGATACAACTAAAAGAAGAGAATTGGCGGATAAAAAAATAAAAGATGAAACACTACAAACATATAAGGTGGAGAAGAATATAATGAAGACAAAACAGAAATATTATGAACTGGGTGAAAAAACGCACAAAATCCTAACATGGCAGCTTAAGACAGAACAAGCTAAGAAAATGGTATTGGCATCAAGGAAAAAAGACAAACAAATTACATATAATCTAAAAGAAATTAAGGAAAACTTTAGAGAATTCTATGAACAATTATACCGAACTGAAAACGAAGGGAAAGAAGGGAAAATAGATGAATTTCTGACTAAAATTGAACTACCAAAACTACAAATAGAGGAACAAAATAAATTAACAGAACCATTTGGAATAGTAGAAATACAAGAGATAATAAAAAAATTACCAAATAATAAGACACCAGGAGAGGATGGATTCCCAATAGAATTCTACAAAACATTTAAAGACTTATTAATTCCACCCCTCCTGGATGTAATCAACCAGATTGTTGAAACACAAAGCTTACCAGATTCATGTAAAACAGCAATAATTACAGTAATACTAAAGCAAGGGAAAGATCCACTCTCACCAGCGTCATATAGACCAATATCTTTACTAAACACAGATTATAAGATAATAGCTAAACTATTAGCAAACAGATTAGCAGAGCATGTACCGAAAATGGTAAATTTAGACCAAACTGGATTTATCAAAAAAAAGACGCACAACAGACAATATTTGTAAATTTATTAACTTAATTCATGCAGTAGAAGGAAATAAAGCACCTACAGTAGCAGTTGCTTTAGACGCAGAGAAGGCCTTTGACAGAGTAGAATGGAATTATTTGTTCAAAGTATTGCAAAAATTCAGTTTACCGGAGAAGTATATTAATTGGATTAAAGCATTATATAAGGGACCGTTAGCGAAAGTGACAGTAAATGGACATGTATCAAAGCAATTTAACTTAAGCAGGTCAACGCGGCAGGGATGCCCACTATCACCTTTATTGTTTGCGTTAGCCATAGAACCACTAGCATAATTTATAAGAATAGATAATAATATAAAAGGAATAAAAATAAAAGACAAGGAATATAAAATCAGTCTATTTGCGGATGATGTTATAGTGTACTTAACAGAACCAGAACTATCCATAAAAGAATTATATAAGAAATTGAAGGAATATGGAGAAGTGTCGGGTTACAAGATAAACGTAAATAAAAGTGAAGCAATGCCTATGAATAATGCGGATTTCTCAAAATTTAAGAAGGAATCTCCATTTAGATGGCAAATGCAGGCAATACGATACCTAGGTGTACAAATAAACAAAAATCTCGGCCAACTATATAAACTTAATTATTATCCACTAATGAAAAAATTACAGGACGATTTAGAGCATTGGAAAGATTTACCACTAACACTAATAGGAAGGATAAACTGTATTAAAATGAACATTTTTCCAAGGATATTATACTTATTTCAGGCATTGCCAATACAACTGACAGAAAAATTCTTCAAGGAGTTAAAGAAAATAATAAGGAAATTTTTATGGAGAGGGGGAAACCGAGGATAGCACTAGATAAATTAACAGAATGGTATAAACAAGGAGGCTTACAACTGCCAAACTTTAAAAATTATTATAGAGCCGCAAAATTAAGATACCTATCAGATTTTTATCAAACAAGGGAAAAACCAGACTGGACGAGATTAGAATTAGATAAAATAGGGGAAAAGATACCTGAACACATATTATATAAATGGGATGAAAAATTGGTACAACATAGAAGTTCTCCAGTATTACATCATCTCCTCAATATTTGGAAGAAGATTCATGTAGAAAGAAATAAAACAAATTATCAATTACCAAAACTAATATTGACGCAAAACAAGTTACTCCCTTTTACAATAGATAACCTTTCCTTTAGAGAATGGGAAAAAAAGGGATTAAAAGAATAGAAAATTGTTTTTCAGGAAATAGATTCTTATCCTTTGAACAAATGAAAGATAAGTACAATATAACTCAAGATACAGCGCTGGCATATTACCAATTGAGATCCTACTTGAAGGATAAATTAGGAAGCAGTTTGAGTTTGCCAGAGGGAAGTAACCTTGAATATGTGATTACAGATACAATGATAATCAAAAGATTTATAACAAATATGTATATTAAACTGCAAGAAAAGGAGAATGAGGAAACAAATGGTAAAACTAAACAAAAATGGGAACAAGATTTAAATATAAAGATAAAAAAGGAAACATGGGAGAAATTATGTTCTGGAACGATGAGAAATACAATAAATACGAGGCTACGTATGATACAATATAACTGGATACACAGGCTATACATTACACCTCAAAAGTTAAATAAATGGGACCCAACAGTATCTGATAGATGTTTTCGATGTAAAAAAGAAATGGGAACAACAATTCATGCAATCTGGACATGTGAGAAAGTAGAAAAATTTTGGGAAGATCTCAATCAGATATTAAATAAAATAACAGAAAACAATATACCAAAGAATCCAGAGATCTTTCTCCTAAGTAACATAAAAAACAAAGAATTTGGAATTGATTTGGAGGATGCACAAAAAAGATTTGTTAAGATAGCTCTAGCCGTAGCAAAAAAATGTATTATGTCAACCTGGAAATTGGAAGATAATTTGAAAATACAACAATGGTATATAGAAATGAATAAATGTATTCCATTAGAAAAAATAACATATAGTTTAAGAAATAATATTGAAATATTCGAACAAATATGGGAGCCTTACATTAAATACAATAGCGAAAACCTACCGGGGACAATCATTACCTAAGTTGATGGAAGGAGAAGGAAAGAAAAGAATGGACTCAGTAGAATTTCTGGTGTATTTTTGTTGAGTGAAAACATTGTCTGACTGGTTTAATGTATCCTAGATTGTATACCTTAAATGGATGGGAGGGGGAGTGGGGGGGGTGTAGGGGAGAAAATGTCACTGTATATGTGTGAAAAGGAAAAAGTGTGTATCATGGCTAATGTGATTTATGGTGTGAAAAATAAAAAATTTAAAAAAAAAAAATTTTTTTTGTCTCGAGCAAATTCTGTCAAGGTACGTCTGTTTCTCATAATCGGGTACAACTGAGCGGCACGGGTTTGTGGACTGAAAGGGCCTGTAACAGTGCTGTGTGTTTAAAAGTAAAAATTTTAAAAACGACCCTCTGTTTCATTTTACTATCAGAATTGACGCACTTGACTTCTTCTGCATTATATTATGCTTATCATGTCCAGCCCGGTGCAGTCCCTGGGATGGAAAAGTCTGACTGGTGAACAAGCTCCCCACACTCTGATTAAATTCAAAAGTCTGATATGGGTACAAGATCGAGTTTATTATCATCGGACTGTGCGTGTCATCTCCCTGCAACTGAGAAATCTTACGGTCCCCATCCACAGGACACACCAATCTGCTGCACAGATTGATAGTAGCCTCTTGTAAGTTGCAGCACCTGGGTCACCCTCCTGGGACCCTGGTGCGATTACTGGGGCAAAGGTTCTGGAAGCCACCTTTTAAATTGCAGGGGGGATCGGCCCATTATATCGCCAACCTGGCGACTTAAGGGGGATCCCATTCCCGCTTATTATGAGCTCCCGATTTAGTAAAATGGGATTATTACTGTAAGGGATAGTATAGACAGGAGGGACTAAATGGTAAATTAACATTTAACATTTCACACAAGCACAAGTCACAGCCCAGCAATAATTTGATAAGTTGGAAGAACTGAGGGAAGGCTTGTCCCAGTCTGTTCCAGAATTCAATACATTTGCAAAGACACTGTGATTTTACAATGGGAGAACCATTCTGTCGGCTGGAGAGTAAACAGCTCTTTGCAGCACTTCTTGTGACCATCCGTTCTGTGGAATTCAAAGCAAAGCTGGCTCTGTGAATGACTGGGCCTTTTCGGTGGGTTGACCAGTGTCTGGAGGGTCCTTTTGGGAAGCAAAGGGCTTCATTTTGATTGTGACTAACAGTCAAGTTACTTGGAAGCTCCGTGGAGGCCGCCCAGTTCGAGTCTCGCCTACAGAAGGACCAGGAGTGTCGTGACCACAGCTCATGTGGGTGGACATTAATTCAAAGGCAACGCAAGAAGAATTTGTGAGTCTGTAGTAGCCACAACTCCAGTCTTCCCATCAGTTCAACTTTAATTCTGGGCATCAAATTCCAAAGGCCTACACTTCAACGCTGAGTTTGAAAGGCTGAAGTATCTTTCTGGATTTTGGCCTGGACTGCAATGGTCTGGGTGTAACACACACACACTCACACTCTCACACACAGACACACACACAATAGCTGGGGATAGATTTAGTGTTAAGGATAGTTTAAAAGTTAAGACTGTAGTTTAAGAGTTAGAATTAAAATTAATGCTTTAAAATTAAACGCTGTCTAGTTCATTACCTATTGCTGCTCATTGCGCATGGTTCATAACATGTCACGCACTCACCGGAAGTACTGCCAGATGTTCAGATGCGGGATGCCCAGTGACGCATATGCGCAAGCACTGATATCAGCGGAATAAGCTGGTCGACCATTTCCCTGTTATAACTGGGCAAGTTGCCATTTTACATGGCAATTAAAAGTATTGTTAAGAAGGTGTATGGTGTGTTAGCCTTCATTACCTGTGGGAAACACAGAAGTCTGAAGACACCATGATTGTAATAAAAACACATCGAAATGCTGGAGGACCTCAGCCGGTCTTTTTGGCGTCCATAGGAGACAAAGATACATCGCCAACGTTTCGGGCCTGAGCTCTTCTTCAAGAAATAAGCAGAATGAGCAGGAATTCAGACAGTTTCTGGCTGGGGCAGGAACCCAGAACCAATAATGGATGTGATAAGGGACGAGGTGAGAATTGATTATGTCTGTGCAAAAGGAGGTGGGGTAAAGGGAGAGACTGGGGGAAGGCAATGGTGGGGGGGAAGAAGTGAGGTGGGGGTGTAACGAAAGCCAGAGAAGGCGGTGTTAACGCTGCCTGGCAAAAGGGCATCCAGTCGGGAGGTGAGGTGTCATTCCTCCAAGTTGCGGGTGGCCCCAGGCTGGCAGTGCACGGGCAGAGACACGTCAGCAAGGGGGAATTGGACGGGGAATTGAAATGGGAGGAACAGCACCTCCTCTTCCAACAGGGCACCACTTCCAACCGGATGGCGTTTACATCGACTTCTCTGAATTTTGTTAAACCCCCCACCCTTCCCCAGCTTTGTCTCTCCCTTTATCCTGCCTCCTTTCCACACAGGCAATAATCAATTCTCACCTGGTCCCTTATCATAGCCAATTAACACCTTTTGTGGTTCTGGACTCCTCCCCCAGCTACCGTCTGAACTCTGAGACTTCCAGCTTTTGGCTCATTGGAGAAGGGTTCAGGCCCGAAACGTCACCGATACACCTTTGTCTCCTATGGATGCTGTAACGACCAACTGAGTTGCTCCAGCATTTCGGTGGGTTATTTTTTTTACCATTAACCATGGGTTCGAGCCACGAGGTAATGTGGTAGCAAAAAGGGGCCTTGTTTTGATCTCAGTTCTAGTCATCTCGTGACAGGAGGGACGGGGCGCAGAGGAGATTTACAGGGACGCTGGCTGGATCGGAGTATGTTCCTCATGAGGATAAGTTGAGTGAACTTGGGCCTTTTCTTCTTGGAGTGACGGAGGGTGAGGGGTGACCTGATCGAGGTGAAAAAGATGACAGGAGGTTGAAATGGTTAACACGAGGGGGCACAGTTTCAAGGTTCTCGGGAGTAGGTGCGGGCATGGGGTGTAAGAGGTCCGTTTTTCACACAGGGAGGTGTGGGAGTGTGGAATGGACTGGCCGACAATGGTGGTGGAGGTGGGGACAAAAAAATTTGTCTTTTGGGAGATCGGCACACAAAACTGAGAAAAAAGGAGGGTTATGGAGTAGGGAAATTCTAGGCAGTTAATTCGAGGAGGTTAATGGGCTGGCACAACACTGTGGGCTGAAGGATCTTTAAGCAGCATATAATAATCACATCCACCTTTTTCTGCGGATGGCAGAAGTAGTTTCCAATTTCAGTAATTGTTCTTAGTAATCACTTTTTTGGCGCTTTTCATTCCACACACAGCTCACAGGCTGAGTAATTACTCCACTCTTTCCGACTTACAGAGAAAATAAGACGACAGAGTGTGTAAGAAAAGGAGCTTGTTCGTTACCCCAGGACAGCCTGTATCACAGCGGCCTTCACTGATTCAACACCGCCACCTAGCTTTGACCTGGCAACAAGCTTGGAGATCGGACTCTGCCCCACCTCTGATCAGTTCCAGAGTCACACAACGCAGAGAGCTGGTCTTTCATCCCAACAAGCCTGCGTTGGCCGGTAAAGCTCTCCCACAGAGGAAAGGGAGACCCCTCAGGTCCACATCAGTGCAAGCACAGAGAAGGCTGGCCCATGGCTAGACTTTGTGAGGGTGTCTGAGGAGATTTGGCACGTGGCCAAAAACTCTCCGAAACTTCTGTGTAGAGCCTTTCGGCTGTCTGGTACGGAGGTGCCAACTCTCAGGGCCAACTCTCCTGAGGATTGTTTACTCAGCCTGTGACATCACAGGTACCAGACCACTCTATCGAGGACATTTACATGAGAGGGTGTCTTTAAAAAGTGGCCTCTATCCTCAATTACCCCCCACCACCCCAGGCCATGCCCCCTTCACTCTGCTACCATGAGGAAAAATGACCAGGAGCCTAAAGACAAGCCCTCAACGGCACAAGGATGGCTTCTTCCCCCCCGCCATCAGATTCCCGAATGATCAATGAACCAAATACACAGCGTCACTTTTCATGCACTTTTTTAAAATTGTAATGTCGTAAGATGGTTATAATGTGAATGTTTGCCCTGTGACGCTGCCACAAAACCCCCAATTTCATGACTAGTTCGTGATGATTATTTCTGATTCTGAAATGGGGCGAATTACTCAGGAACTCAAGTTTGACTCAGAGGCCGGGTTTAACAGGAGAGGGTGGACACTGACGTTGCCTTGGTCAGCAGTAAGGAGTCACCATTCAATAACACAGGATATGATTATCTAAATAAATGAGACATTAGCAGCAAATATTTATTTTGTAGCAAAATACTTTATTGAAATAAAATAAATAAATAAAATTCTTAGCATTAAATACATTCTAATATAACCCCACTGCTCAGTGCAGATCTGGACCTTGTAGACCTTGTTTTAACATAAAACACCGCATTTCATACTTTCGCAGACCATAGTGCGAGGACATTTCTGACCATTGTGACTATGCTGCCCCAGAGAGAAATCCCACAAAATATAAATGTTTGCACCACAATGCTGTTGCAAAACATGCTCATAACAATAGATTCTGATTCCCAGTAACCCATCCTTTCCCTCTCTTGCTCATCAACTCACCCTCCCCCACCTCCCCCCCCCTCAATCACCCACCTTGGGCCAATTAACCTCCCGACCTGTGCGCCTTATCGGTGGGGGGTGTTGACTACGCCCGCCCGGCGCTGCATAGACAACAGCGGAGGCCCGGGATTTCAGTTGAGGGCAGCAGCGCCACCCTCCACCGAGAGGCCCACGGGGACACAGAGAAGAGGCGAGGTGATGGGGCGCCAGGCTGGGGGAAAACAGGGTAGAATCTCCATTTCAGCTCAACGGGGAAAGGAAGAGTGGATTTGGGAGACACAGGCCGGAGTGTCAAGTGGCATGTTTGTTCCGCTCTCCCCCCCCCCCCCCCACCCAGGAGTGCAGCATTCCACTGATTACAGAAGGAGAAGAGAGATGGAGGTTTTCCTGGGCGTCGTTTAGCGATGAAACAGTATGCGGTAATATGCCCTTCATTTTTTTTTTGTTTGGTTTTTGTTCAGACCTTGATGAAGGGCTCAAGCCCGAAACGTCGGTGATGTATCTTTACTTTTGGTTATGTAAAATTCGCTGTTTGACCTGCTGAGTTTCTACAGCATTGAGTTTTTAACTTAAAAACACATGTTCACGCACCCTCCCCCCTCGATCATTTACATTCAGGTCATGAAACGGGGTGAAAACACACAGAAAATGGTGCAGGAACTCAGCCGGTCTCATAGCATCCGTAAGGGGCAACGATATATTATTTTGGGCCCGAACTCTTCTTCAAGGGATCAGTGCAAAAGCAGGCAGGCGGCTCAATATAGACTGGGGAGAGAAAGGGGGAAGGATGGGCATGGTGGGTGGGGTGTGGGGGGTGGGGAAGGGAGTCCAGACTAACAGACAAAAGGTGCTAATTGGATATGATAAAAGGACGTGAGAATTGATTTTGGCTCCATGAAAGGAGATGGAGGAGAAGGGGAAGAAAAGAGAGAGAGAGAGAGAGAGAGAGAGAGAGAGAGAGAGAGAGAGAGATAGAGAGAGAGAGAGAGAGCAGGGTATGGAGGGATAGAGAGAGGGAGAAGGGGATGGAGGGATAGAGAGAAGGGGAGGGAGAAGGGGAATAGTGGGAGAGGGAGGGAGCAGGAGAGGGGGAGAGACAGGGAGAGGGAGAGAGGTAGAGTGAAGGGCAGAGACAGAGAGAGAGAGAGGCAGAGGGAAAGAGAGGGAGGGGAGGGAGGACACAGCAGCAAACGGGGAGGGGGAAAGCTCTGTGAATGGAGAGGAAAGAAGGGGGGGACGGACAGCTGGAGGAAAGGAGACAGAGGGATGGGGGAGTCTCTCTTCCAAGGCATTAAATGCTCCTGTAGTCGATGGGACTCAACGTCAGGACCTCCTACTGAGCCACCCCTCACAAGGCAAATGCTCCAAAGAAAGTCTTGCCTTCCTTTGTATCCAAGTACCTGACCACGGTCTTTGAGACCCTAGAGAAGATCCTATCACCCTCATCCAGCTCAAAGATGGCTCCCTGGTAGGAGGCTTTGTACCAGATGTCGCTGTGCTGGTGGTGGTGGCAAACCGACTTGGTGGCCTTCAGGAGGATGGTCTCCTCGGGGTAGGCAGGCGAGACCTTGTGCATGTCGTGACTGAGGAAGATGGTTCTGCCATTGCAGCGGGTGGCGTAGAAGACAACCTGGGTGTAGATGAAGTACAAACCAGACTGCTGGATCAGGAGGCTGTTGTTGGAGAATTCAAGGCCGTTCGAGAAGGCGATGCCAACGTCCTCTTGCCAAATCACCTCCCTGGACTTGACCTTGTTGGGATTCGCTGTGGGTTGGGAAAAAGTCAGGTTTACAGTTAACTAATTGTTCGAGTACAACCCGACGAAACTGCGTTCTCCGGCCCGCGATGCAAAAACACAACCAGGTATAACACATGTATAAAAAGACCATATATATGCAGGACAAGTATTCATCTGTACAAATAAATAGATATACTTTCATGAGTCTCGGATGGTCAGTGCGAGCAGTTTCTTTGGTCGTTCTCAATGCCCATGGGGAGAAGCTGTTCCTTTGCCCGGTGGTGCTGGCTCTGGTCCTCCTGTGTCCCTTCCCTGACAGGAGCAGCCGGAAGATGCTGTGTGCAGGTGGAAGGGGCCTCTTCAGACAGATCGCGTTGATGAGGGAGGGGAGGGCGGGAGGACTCCAGTGATCATCTCCGACACCTGCGGTTCTGGGACTTCCCCTGCCCCGTTACGTTGACACTTTTGGATGCACCTGTCAGGACAAGGCCATTTGGGGCCTAAAGGCTCAGGGCCATTTGATGGACGTATAGGCCCAAAGCATTGGTTACCCTTCACTTTGGCCTGCCGAGATTCACCAGCACATTTCTGCATTCCGCCCCCTTCAGAGAGGAGCGTGATGCCTCCTTGGCACTTTACATTCCCATGGACGCAGGAGGAAGCACAGCGGGAGAGGCCCCAGCAAAGGCCACAAGATGAAGGAGCAGAAGCAGACCATTTGGCCCATCGAGCCTGCTCGGCCATTCCACCAGGAGCCAAACCATTCTCAAATCTACTTCCAATTTCTGGCCTTTCCCCATACCCCTTGGCACCCTAAATCAATGGTTCACAACCTTTTTATTTCCACTCACACCCCATAATATGATTAGTAAGGGATTGGCTTAAGGTGGTGTGTGGGTGGGAAGAAAAAGGTTTGAAAGCCACTGTTTTAATCGTCCCCCATTGACTCGTTTTGTGCATGGTTTCAGAACTCCAAAGGAAATGGGCCAATGACAATTTTTCTCCAGGAAAATATTTCAGTAACAATTGGATCTAGAGCAGTGGTTCTCAACCTTCCCGCTCACATCCCACCTTAAGCAATCCCTGACGAATCACAGAGCGCTTATGGCCCAGGAATTACTTAAAATGGGATGTGAGTGGAAAGAAAAATGTTGAGAACCACTGCCCTAGATCAATATATCCTGATGAAATACTGCAACCTCCTGATCCCAGATCATGTGACCAATCTGGTGAGGACATCTTTGATACCCCGTCTCCATTCCTCCAGAGGTTCTCGGTGAGGACATCTTTGATACCCCGTCTCCATTCCTCCAGAGGTTCTCCTCCATTGCTTCTCTTACCGGTGAGATGAGCCGCGATCTGACCCCTCTGGCCATTTCTCATCTGTTTCATGAGTCGGGGCAAACCTGGGGGTAAAAGGTCTTTGTTAGACAGGGGAGAGAGAAAATCCACGCAAAGTGAGGCAGAGAGGAGAGAAGGGTTGAGGGAGGGAGGGAGAGGGGGGGAGAGAGAGAGAGAGAGAGAGAGAGAGAGAGAGAGAGAGAGAGAGAGAGAGAGAGACTGATAGAGACAGAGAGAGAGTGTGTGTTGTGTGTAATAGTATGGATTGTCTGTGCTAATTGGCTCAGGCTGGGCCGCCCCCTGATGACACTCTCACCTGGACTCCTCCCCTGGGACCCAGGCCATAAAGGTCGGGCCACCTTTCCCTTCCCTGCACTTCCCTAGTTTGGATCCGGGCCAGCTCAAGTCTTCTGTGCAATAAAGCCTACCTACCGTTACCCTCAAGCCTTTGCCATTGCAATTATTGGGGCAACTGATAGTGCCCAGCAGCGCACGAGAGAGAGGGGGGGGGGAGCGAGAGAGTGTGTGCGAGAGCGAGAGAGAGGCCAGCGTAGGCTTATATCCCAGAGGGTGATTGACACCCGACCGGGTGGAGCTTGATTCATTCAGGCTGACTGTTTGGCAGGTGAGAAGCTGTGAGAAGTATGAAGAGAGGGAACAACCAAAAGAAAAGAAAATAAATGAAAAGCCGAGAAGAGAAATAAATTAGGAGAGGGTCCGAGAACCACACCCGCGATGGGGTGCATCCTCGGGACAAAAGGGGATGGGGAGGGAAATAATGTGGGCCTGGGCAGAGATCTCTCCCTGCAGAGAGTGGGGGCAGATCCCAAGAATGGACGATTATGTGGTGCTGGAAGTTCCCAGGACAGAATGGAGCGAGGTGAGAGAGCACTCACCAGTATCTTGAGGCACATTCTCCGCGTCCCCCATGACCGCTCCCTGTGGAGGAAGAGGGAGAGATTTTTTTTTCTCTCAAAAATACACTTTATTCACAATAAAATATTGGCAAAGCAAGAAAACTATTCAAGACACTACGCTCAGTGTTGATCATATCGATACATTCTCAACGTTGTACATTTTACATCCTCTTACCACCCCGTTCCCACACCCGGGGCACCTTATCGCTTCTCCCATCCCCCTCCCCCCCACGTGATTTGAGGGACTTCCCCTCGGTCTCATGCCCTCTGGGCCCCTGTAAAGGGGAGGGACTCTAGACTGTGGTCCTTCCCCACAGCTCCCATGCATTGGCTGCGCCAAGTCTCAGCGCATCACTCAACACGTGCTCCTGCACCCTGGGATGTGCCTGTCAACGCATCCCCCTCACCAACATCGCCGTGCGCTGGAAGACCGACAGGTTCTGGGCTGACCAAAGTGTGATGATGATCTTCCAGCAGTTCTGGAGGTTGGACACAGCGGGCGTCCCTGGGAACAGCCCATAGATCAGAGAGCCTTCTGTCACGTTGCCACTGAGGTGAACCGTGACAAGGACCTCTCCTTCCATCCCCACAACCTCTTTGTGAATCTGCATTCAGCAAAGAGATGGGCGACTGTCTCCTCTCCAGCGTGGCCGTCCCGAGGACAACATGCGCAGAGGGTGATGTTCCGGTTGTACAGGAAGGATCTGACTGGGAGGGCCAGCCAGGCCAAGCCCTGGTGCTTGTTTGTGAGCCCTGGCGAGGAGGCCTTCCACCAGGTGATCTGGACAGGTTTGCTCAGGGTACCACCCCATCTAGATCCATCGGTTCCTCATCTCTCAGGTTCTGCAGGACGTCCTGTGCTTACCCCTGCCTGGTGGCCATGTTGTCGAAGGTGTGGGCCTGGGGAAAACCTTTCCACGAAGGATAGGTGGTGCAGCAGAGTCCAACTGACTGGGGCATTGCGCGGCACTGGGGTTGGGCCCACCCTTCGCGGCACCTGGGACAGGGGGACCGTCGGCATGCAGCGGCACTTGGCGCCCTGGTGCTTTGGTTCCCCACACAGCTTGATGCACGAGGGTGGTCATCACCATGAGCACCACGTTGGGTATGCCCTTGCCCCAATTTTCTGGAGGCAAGAACAGGGAGAGATGGGATTCAAATTAGGGGCTTAGAATTTCTGCCGTGCAGGTGGGATCAGGAGTCTTCACCTTGTTATCGGACCAGAGCTCTCTCCCTTTCTCTCATGCTCAAATAATCATTCCATTCTACAATTAGTCGTGACAGCTCCAATAATCAATACATACTCAATTATTATGTAAATCATTCAAATAACCAGACATCGTCTATATCACTGAGGGCCTCACGGTTGGTGTAACGGTTAGCGCAATGCCATTACCGTGCCAGCGATCGGGCTTTGAATCCCGTGCCATCTGTAAGGTGTTTCTACGTTCTCTCCATGTCTGCATGGGTTTTCCCCGGGGACTCGGATTTCACTCCCAGCGTTAAAAAATGGACAGGGTAGGGGTGGAGGGAGGGTTGTAGGTTAATTGGGTGTAAATTGGGCGGCACGGGCTCATGGGCCGAAATGGGCTGTTATAGTGCTGTACGTCTAAATTTAAAATGTAAATAATCAACACATGATCAATTATTATGTAAATCATTAATTTAAATAATGATTACATACTCAAATAATCATTCCTTCACATAATCTGGCTTGACCCATATCGCGACCCAAATCACGACCTTTATCATGACCCCAGAATTTCCAACTCTTATCGACTGCTGATCTTGCTCTCTTCCTCACTCAAATGCTCTCCTTTTTAAAAAAATTTCTGGCTTTTTTTTTACAATGCTAAAAATAACCTCAATTTTTAAAAAAATCATTGACGTTTTTGTGCCAAAATCTGTGGGCTAATGGGGTGCCATCGGGCTCCTGCGATCCTGCTGGGCACTCAAAGGGAAGGCGGAGAGCAATGACCAGGACGCTTGGGTCCAAATCAGAGCGAAATCTCCAATGCAGTCCGAACAATTGCAAACGCACTTGGCGGGAGATACATACCCAGGTGGTGTGAGCCGGCCTGAAGAACAAAGCCCCGGAGATGAGTGCATAAGAGGCAAGAGCTGCGACCACGAGAGCTGAAAGAATGCAGATTAACTTCAGGATGTGGCTGAACCACAAGGTCTTCTCTCTCACTGCGCCTTGCTGGCCGTTCTCAAGCAACATTAATGTCCTCCTGCTGCTCATGGTTAAATCGTTGCTGCTGTTTCCTCTCTCTCTGTTGCTCTGGCACTCAGAATCAGCCCGGGGCCTCCAGTGCAGTTATAAAGAATGACTCGGGAATTACCCCGTCTCCAGAAATAGGAGGGGGGAGGGAAGGGCGTGGAAGACCAGAATGAGGAGTTCTCATGTTGTGAGCGAGGCAGAAGGCAATAGAGAAAGCCAGTGTGAATCAAAGAGTGGAAGAGCACGGGGGGGGGGGGGGGGGGTTGTGTGCGAGAGTGAGACACGAAAGTGTGCAGGTGCTGCGACCGTAGTGAAAGGCACACAGTCATTGCTGGGGGAACTCGGCCGGGCTTGCAATGTCCATAGGCCGGTCCGAGCCCTTCTTCAAGGTGTGAGCTGTGATACAAGCCCAGAGGACCCCAAAATCCAGCAGCAATAGATATTCACCAAGATAAATGGCCACTTAAGCAAAACTTGCTTTTAATTATCTTTAAACAGGATCACACTTTAACTTAAATTAACCCCCTTCTAATTCTAAACGCATGTGTATGTAATGTGTGTGTAAGTTCAGAAAAGTTCTTTGGTCCACAGTCCAATCTCACTTCTCATTCCTCCAAGTTCGCAGGCAATTCTTATACCGTGCACAGAATTTAACATTTATAAAGTTCACCAGGCTTTGGTGCTTGAAAGGTAAATGGTTACCACTCAGGAAAGTTCTTGTCGGTTTTTCAGAGAGAGGTTTGTTGTTCCAGGACATCCACAACTGATGTACTTCTATCAGCCACTCCAATGTCTTGATGACGAAACT
Organism: Narcine bancroftii; assembly: GCF_036971445.1. NCBI lineage: Eukaryota > Metazoa > Chordata > Chondrichthyes > Torpediniformes > Narcinidae > Narcine > Narcine bancroftii. Next base: position 184,483,925 of record NC_091470.1, read on the forward strand.
TGGCCCTTCAGGGTTCTCCAGATGATCACCACTTTCTTTCAGGTCACCACAGATTTCCTTTCTGTTTTCCTTATTCCAAATGAAACATAAGACAGCCAGTCCTCTCCTCTTGCATGAACCACAAGGGCTTTGACCACGCCATCATCAAAAATGGGGCTTTCCACAAGCTTGCCAGCTTGTCCTGTTCCAGTCCCAGTTGTTTCTGCTGACTGTAACACTGTAAAAGTGATCTCTGTGTATATGTGTGTGTCTCTCTCTCTCTCTTAGAACAGCAAGTTTTCTTCCAGACAGAAAGTGGCTCCAACAAGATCATTTATCTGTTGCCATTTGTAAACAATAATCCATTATGAAGTCTCTTGGGCACTTTCCAAAGCTCTTGCAAAAGCTGTGTGGCTGATATGTCTAGCATGGGGCAGAGCTCCAGTATTTCAAATAAGATGTATTGTCTGTCTGTATGGGTATGGTTGTGCGTCTCCGTGCTTTTCAATGCGGGCTGGAGACTGCTATTTCATCGGGGCATACTTGTACAATTGGATGACACTAGACTTGATTTGAGACATGGGAGAACGTACAAATGCCTTACGGGCAGCGTTGGATATGGAACTGGGTCACCAGCGCTGTAGCGGAGGCACAATAACTGCCATGCTAACCTCTTTCGATAATTTCTGTTGAGTGATATGGGTGAATCATACGTAGCTAATCATAACGATCTTCCAACCAAGTAGATCGGACTACAAATAACCTATGATACATTGAAAAAGGCAAAAAGAAATGGCACATAAAAATGATACCAATAATCCAACCCAGTGGTTCTCAACCCTTTCCTTTCCACTCACATCCCACTTCTTCCCTATGCCAATGGTGCTCTGTGATTAGTAAGGAACTGCTTAAGGTGGAATGTGGGTGGGAAGACAAAGTTTGAAAACCACCATTGTTTGAATCATCCCTCATTGACTTGTTATGTGCATGGTTTCAGAACTCCAAAGGAAATAGGCCAAAGACAATTTTTCTCCAGCAACATATTTCAGTAACAATTTGGGTCTCGAGCAGTGGCTCTCAACCTTCCCACTCACATCCCTCCTTATGCAATCCCTTACTAATCACAAAGCGCTGATGCCAGAGGGATTACGTAAAGTGGGATGTGAGTGGAAAGAAAAAGGTTGAGAACCACCGGTCTAACCCCTCCTTTGTGAAGTTATTGGATGGACATATGTCTTCCAATATGGTAAGAAGGAAACAATCAAACCACAAAAGAAAAGGTTGGACAGGTATATGGATGAGAAGATGGAGGGTTATGGGCATTGTGCAGGGAGGTGGGACTAGAAAGGGGTGTTTGGTTCGGTGTGGACTAGAAGGGCCTAATGGCCTGTTTCCGTGCTGTAATTGTTATGTTATGTTAAAACAAGATCTTATAAATTATGGAAATAATTAAGAAAAGGACCCCATAAACTCACAGTTAAAGTTCACTTCAGTAGTAGACACATCTAAATTTTTTCCCGGAGTCAAACGTGCCATCACATCCAATAATCAGTGAGTCCATGTCGGAGGGACTGCATCCTCTATCTCATACCTCTTCTGGCGATAAGGAGAGCAAAGACAACTACATGAGATTGTATCCCAGAGCAATTCAAGTCAGATGGCTTTCTCAATCCAAACAGAGCAAGAAAAGGATTAGGAGTCAAATTAATATTCAGAACTAAAGACATGGTACGATAAGTGCTTTCTCAATGCATTGAAAGAGAGGGACATGATCAAAACACATGAAATAATGTCCCTCTTCAGTCTGTTGCACTTTGAAGATCTATTAGAAAAGACATTAGCCAATTGAACTTTGAAGAAGTAAGCTCGAAGGACGACTTTAAATTGTAGTAGTGACTGTCAGGCACGTAGAGAAGATGAATTTACTAACCGTGCTGCACTTTTTATATTTATTGATTACACTTTTGTTCCTCCCATGTGGCAATTTAATTTAGTGCTTGTTTGTTTTTTTTCTTCACCCTATCTGTGTATCTGCAGCAAGCAAGAAGAATTTTCTGAGATTTTGTACGTCGTACTTTTGCATATGACAATAAAGTCTCGTCGTGGTAACAGCAGCCTGGAAGATGATCCTCTGAGTGGCATATGGAGTTCAATCTGAATAAGGGCGAGGTGATGCCATTTGGAAGGACAAAGCAAGGATGAATAGTCACTTACTTAAGAGTGTGGAGGAACAGAGGGATCCATGCATCCCTCAAAGTTGCCGTGCAGGCCGATAGGATAGATAAGGATATCTATGGGACACTGGGCTTCATTAATCAGGGGATTGAGTTCAGGAGTAGAGAGGTCATGTTACAACTCTACAAAGCTCTGGTGAGACCACACTTAGGTGCTCAGTGCTGGTCACCTCATTGTAGGAAGGATGGGGAAGCTCTGGAGAGGGTGCAGAGGAGATTTACCAGGATGTTGGCTGGATTGGGAAACAAGTCTTATGAGGTAAGGTTAGCAGAGCTGGGTCTTTTTCTCTTTGGAGCGTAGAAGGATGAGAGGAGACTTGATAGAGGTCGACAGGATTAAGAGAGGCATAGATAGGGTGGATGACCAGCACCTATTTCCCAGGGCAGGATCAGCAAACACCAGAGGACACCTATACAAAGTTAAGGGAGAGATGCTTAGGAGTAAGTCTTGTACACAAAGAGTTATGGGTGCCTGGAATGCCTTGCTGGGGATGGTGGTGGAGGCTGGGACATTGGGGGCATTTTAGAGACTCCAGTAGGGCCACCCATGCCGGTTTAGGCCGAGGGTGAGGTCCCCAACAAAGAACAGTCAAGTGGTAGAACAGATGGAAGAACTCACTCAGCGGCTGTGCTGGCCACCACAAGCCCATCAGCCTCCGATCACCGTGGTGTCCACACCCCTGGGCCCCGTCGGTTGATTTGTGAAGCATCGTGTGCCTCTCGGGGAGTCACAGTGACCAAATGCCCACTCTGCCAGAATGAAGGCCACCATCCTCGGATGCGAGGAACCGACAACTTGCTGGAGTGTCCTATGAGTCAGATCTGTATGAGTCAGACCCCTGCTCCCAATGCAAGAACTGAAGAGCGAGCAAGGCAAAAAGGCTATAAAAGGAAAGGAAAGCTTGTTTGTGGGTACTTTTCAAACCAAACCTATTTCTTACGCTCCCACTGCTGGTTCCTTTTCACTTCCTTATTTCTGAATAAATGCTTCATCTCATCCCATCAGGCACAGACATCTAGAAAAAAACAGGAATGGGCAATTCAAGAAGTTCAAGTTCACTGTCAACACGCAGGCACACAACCAGATGCAATATGCGTGCGGAGGGAACAATACACGCCATCTCTCAATGGTGAAAACAATATGGGGACACAGCAGGCGTTAAGCAGCGAGGGCAATAAATCCAACTTAGGATGCACAAAAAAGATTTGTTAAGATAGCTCTAGCCGTAGCAAAAAAATGTATTATGTCAACCTGGAAATTGGAAGATAATTTGAAAATACAACAATGGTATATAGAAATGAATAAATGTATTCCATTAGAAAAAATAACATATAGTTTAAGAAATAATATTGAAATATTCGAACAAGTATGGGAGCCTTACATTAAATACAATAGCGAAAACCTACCGGGGACAAACATTACCTAAGTTGATGGAAGGAGAAGGAAAGAAAAGAATGGACTCTGTAGAATTTCTGGTGTATTTTTGTTGAATGACAACATTGTCTGACTGAATTAATGCAACCTAGATTGTATACCTAAAATGGATGAGAGTGGGTGGGGGTGGGGGGGTGGCTTGGGAGGAGGGAGGGGGGGGGAGAAAAAGTCACTGTAAATGTGTGAAAAAGAAAAAGTGTATATCATGGCTAATGTGATTTATGGTGTGAAAAAAAAAGAAAAAAAAAGAACAGAAAAGCAGGGTAAATGATATCTTACGGTAGAATTGTGGTCTTGTATGTCAAGTTTATCATCATCTGACTGTACGAGTATGACCCAGCGGAACAGTGTTCTCCAGCCCTCGGTGCAAAACACGCAGCCAGACGTAATACATGCACAGGCAAACAGTACACATGCAGGGCAAGTCTTCCTAAACATAAATAAATAAACAAAATATTGTTTAGTACATATCAGAGTCTCGAAGGGTCAGTTCCTCCGGGTGTTCTGCTTTCTCGCTGCCCGTGGGAAGAAGCTGCTGGCTCGGAATCTCTTCCCCCAACGGGGGAAGCCAGGGTGGAAGGGGCCCCTCAGTGATTTTGCGTGCCTGCTTCATACAACAATCCTGGCAGGTGGGGTGAGGGAGACCGCAGTGATCTGCGCCGCCACACTTACGACCCCGTGGATTGACCTCAAGATCCATTGCTCTGCAGCCAGCGCACCGTGATGCAGCCAGCCAGGATGCTCTCCATTCGAGTTACCGCGAAAGGTTGACATGATGGCAGCAGGTAGCCTTGCCCGCTTTTTTTTGGTTCCTCGATGAAGGGCTCAGGCCCGAAACATTGGTCACCCTTTACTTCCTGTGGACGCAGCGTACCTACTGGGCTTCTCCAGCATGTTTGTATAGACTTTCTTGGTGAACTCTATGCTGTTCATTCAAAGTATTTCATATTTCCTAATTCCATGAGGCCCTTCAGCCCATTTAGTCCAGCCTGGATCTCAAAGAAATCCCATTGGTCCCATTCTCCCCCTTCCATCGATCCACTCTTCACCACCCTCCCAGATGACGGGAAAGTTAACTGTGACATCATTTAACATCATTATCCTCACAAAACTGCGTAATTTCCTCACCTCCAGACCCCAATCAGTGGGGATTGGTGAGAACATCTCCTCCACAATTTCCATCAGTACCGGAGCACCACAGGGCAGCGTTCTTCGCTCCCTGCTCTACTCACTTTACACCTATGACTGTGTGGCTCAGTACAACAACACCACCATCTACAAATTAAGATGGAATAAGATGATTAAGGCGACAATACCACAGTCATGGGTTGTATAAAGGAAGGGGATGAGTCAGCATGCGGGAGGGAGATAGAAAGCTCGGCCGAACGGTGCACCAACAACAACCTCGCAGTCATTGTCACCAAAACCAAGGAGCTGACTGCTGACATCAGAAAATTTAAGTTCTTGGGAGTCACTATCTGAGTGGATCTTTCCTGGACCCTACACACCAATGGCATCGTGAATAAAACCTGTCAGTGCCTCAACTTCCTCAGGAGTTGGCGGAGGTTCGGATCGACGTCAGAAACCCTGGCATATTTCCACAGAGGTGCGGTGGAAAGTGTCCTGACTGGCTGCATCGTGGCCTGGTATGGGGGAGCATAACGCCCTCCAAACTTTAGTGGACACAGCCCAGAACATCACAGGAAAAAACCCTATCAAGAAAATCTACGGGGAACGCTGCCGTCGGAGAGCAGCAGCAATCGTCAAAGACCCTCACCCCACCCAGCACATACTCTGTTCTCACTGCTGCCATCAGGAAAGAGGTGTTGGGGCCACAAGACTTGCACCACCAGGTTCAGGAACAGCTGCTCCCCCTCCACCATCAGACTCCTCAACGACAAACTCGATCGGGGACTCAGTTAAGAACTCCTGCACATTTTATTGATTCTCTTTTTTGTTCTCTCAGTATTGCACAGTCAGTTTGTTTGCATTCATTATCTGTTTGCATGTTCTCACTGCGTAGTTTTTTTTGCACTAAGAATTGGCGATAATTCTGCTGCGCCCGCAGAAAAAAGGAATCTCAGGGTTATATGTGATGCCACGCAATAAATCTACATAAAATCTGAGTCGTGGGAGGAGACGGACCAGGGGCGATCGTGGGAAGAACTTGCACACTACACCACTACAGGCCGGAGGACATGCTCGAGCCCAGGCCTCCAGAACCGGGAGGTTGCAGCTTCATGAGTTGTACCATTGAGACATATTTAATTAGTCAACAACTGTGGTGCGCTGTTAGACAGAATCAGACACACACAAGGTAAAGACTGAACAACAGGCTTTAATCCACAAAAACCTCCACAGAGCAAGGCAGGCTGTGGCTGCAGCAACTCAGTGTGAGGCCTTTGGAGGCCAGCACAGGTTTATATCCCGCAGGGTGATTGACATCCAACTGGGTGGGGCTTGATCCCTTCAGGCTGACTGATTGGCAGCTGGCCAGGTGTTGTCCTGTTCCCTTACACTACTGCAGGTACAGAAGTTGCCCCTGCAGTAGACTGGTGGTGTCCCACCACAACAGCATGATGACAAACTTGAGTCACATTGAATGCTTATTGAATAATAAATAGTAAAGGTTGCCTCATCTTATCATGTACAAGAACACCTCAGTGTCACATGGTATAATGCTTGGAAACCACATTGTCACGAATTTGGAAGTTGAGTCACTTTGCGATGGTCGCACATGAGTGGCTGCAAATGAGGCAGGGAGTTTTTAAAAAGAAATTTAGACCTACAGCATGACAACAAGCCCTTTCAGCTAATGAGCCTGTGGTTCTTTGGAGTCCACTTAACTTGAGACATTGTGGAAACACATCTCCTCACTTGTCAGGAAGCTCCTGCATTTCCCGAGAAGACCAAAGCGGGCAAGGCTACCGGCCGCCCTCCTGTCAGCCTTCTCCAGAGAGAATGTCCGGGCCGGCTGCATCACAGGCTGGTGCGGCTGCCATACGGAGGTGGATCAAAGGCCAATCCATGGGACCATGAGAGCAGCAGAGAGAGGATCACCGGGGTCTTCCTCCCTCCCCTCCATCCTGGCTGTGATCGATCAGGATTTACTGAGTGAAGAGGGTGAGCAGAATCGGCGAGAGCCCCCTTCCAATCCTCTCCCTTCAGGGGAGAGATGCTGGAGCATCAGGGCCAGCTGAGGAACAGCTTCTTCCCAAGGGCAGTGAGAACACTGAACGCCCAAAGGAACTGCTCACACTAAGCAATCCGAGACTCTCATCTTTACAAAACAATATTTATTTGTGTAGATAAAATACTTGTCCGGCCTATGTGTTATAGGCCTGTACGTGTGTTATGTCTAATTGTGCATCTGTGTGTTTTGCACCAAAGACCAGAAAATGCAAGTCTCTGGACTACGTGATTGCAGTACGAGCACACCATAAAGGCTGAAGGAGGTCTAATTTTTTTTTGCATTCAGCCCATCTAAATCATTCCTGCCCTTGCATCTCCCTCTTACACAGCATTGACGGGCCTCTACAGCTTCCACGGGTCCACGAGTACAGCTGTAGCGAGGGCCGACAGAAGAGGTTAAACCCAGCAATGGGGCTGTGGCAGCCAAGCCACTACGCCCGGGTTGCCACGGTAACAAGCCTCAAAGCCCGTCACCGCCAGGAGATGTTTACCTTCCTGGAGAGTCTGACATTGAGGGTTTTTTTTTGTACATTGTTAACTTACTTCGTGCAAACATTCGGGGGGTGGGGAGGGGGTGGTTTCCACAGAAGGATAGTCTTTTCAGCAGATTCGAACACAAAGAAAACATTCCTGGAATTACAACAAATAGAAAGATTACGTAAATGTGAAATGGAGTTTTTAAAATTCACACCAAAGACATTTGCAAAATGAATAGAAATTGAAATAGTCTTTCTAGATATTCTTAGTGCCCATATTAACTTTTAAATTCAAATTTTAATTTAATTTAGAGCAGTGGTTTTCAAACTTTTTTTTTCCACTCGCATACCACCTTAAGTAATTCCTATGCCATAGGTAAAATCAGAAAATCACGAACATCATGGTTGAAATAAAAACACAAAATTCTGGAGAAACTCTGCAGGTCAAACAGTGTCTTTATGCAGTAAACGTTAAGATACATTGAGGACCTTTCAGACTTGAGCCCTTCATCAAGGAGTGAGAGAATGCTGGCAAAAGAGTGGTGGGGGGGGGAAGGCAGTAGGTGATAGGTGGAGAAAGGAGGGAGGAGACGGCAGCAATGGGGGGGAGCGGGTGGGTGGAAGAACCGGACAGACGGAGGGGGGAGGAAAGGAAAAGGTGAGCAGGATTATTAGAAAGCCAGTGAAGTCAATCTGCCTGGAGGCTACCCAGGTGATAAACAAGGCGGCGTCCCTCCGACCTGTGGGTGGTTAGGGTGGGGTAGGGGGCGCGGAATTGAAACGGCCTGCCCACCCGGGAGGCCGGTGTGGCTGCGGACGGAGTGGAGGTGCTTGAGCGAAGTGACCTCCCAGCCTGCGACCGGTCTCTCCCATGTAGACAAGGCCACAAAGGGTGCACCGGAATCCCATAAGGGGCCCTGTGATTAGCAAGGGATTGCTTAAGGTGGGATGAAGGTGGGAAGGGAAGGTTGGGAACCCCTGCTCTAGACCCAATTGTCACTGAAATTATTTGCTTGAGAAAAATGGTCATTGGCCCATTTCCTTTGGAGTTCTGAAACCGTGCACATAACGAGTCAATGAGGGACGATTAAAACAGTAGTTTTCAAACCTTTTCTTCCCACCTGAAGCAACCCCTTACTAATCACAGAGCGCTGATGGCAGAGGGATTACTTAAAGTGGAATGTGTGAAAAGAGAAAGGTTGAAAGCCACTGATTTGACAGCACAGTAGAAAGCCCACCAAGCCAAGTCTCCTAAATATCCCAATTCATCTACAAATCCTGTACATATTTCGAGCGTAGGAGGAAACCGAAGCTCCAGGGGGAAACCCCATGTAGGGGAGAGCATGCAAACTCCTTACAGACAGCAGATTATAATCCAGAATGCAGCACGCATGCTCTGGGAGATTAAATATGTTGTGTGAGAGTCTCTGTGGTGGAGCCATGGCAGTTAGAATGTCCCAAGCAGACACTAATATCTGCAAGTATAGGTGATGACTTAAATAATCCAAAATAATTGGCTTCTATTAGGGTGCTCAGGTCAGAATGGACCTTCTGGTCATACATCACTGTCAAGCGTGCAGCAGCTCTGAGTGTCCTACGGAATCCATTCATCCACTCTGGTCATTAAGATCGAATTCCCACCTTCTGATAGGGCCGAGCATTCCGTGACTTGTTTTACCTGCACCTCATCCATGTGAATCTGTGGGGGAGGGGGTGTTCGTCGACTGCATCCGGTGCTCCCGCTGTGGTCTCCTCTACACTGGGGAGGCCGGGTGCAGACTGGGAGACCGCTCTGCTGAGCACCCCAGCTCTGTCCGTCATGATAGCGTGCGCCTCCTGGTGGCTGCCTGTTTCAGTTCCCCGCCCCTGTTTCCTTTGCTGTCCACGGTTTCATGCACCCCAGACTGAGGCCACCCACAAATTGGAGGAACAACACCTCGTGCTACGTCTGGGATGGTATTAACATCAACTTCTTCGGTCTCTGTTAAACATCCCCACCCCTTCTTCCCCCTGTCACTTTTCCCCCAGCTACTTCTCTCCCCTCCTCTCTCTCTCCCTTTTCCCTCCATCTCCTTTCAAAGAACCAAAATCAATTCTCACCTTTTCTCATATCACATCCAACCTTCTGTCCCATTTGCCATCATGAGAAAGCCCATCAGAGCCTCTCCTGCCTCAATAGGAGGTGACACCAGAGACCCCGGCAAATTTCTCCAGAAGTGCAGTGGTAAGTGTGCTGACCGATGGCATCACAGCCTGGTACAGAGGATGCCAATACCCCTGAGCATCAAGCCCTGCAAAAGGTAGTGGATATAGCCCAGGACATCACAGGCAAACCATCCCCCCCCCACCCCCACCATCGAGAACATCTACAGGGAACACTGTCAGCAGAGAGCAGCAGCAATCATCAAGGATCCCCACCACCCGGCACCCGCTCTGTTCTCAATGCTGCCATCAGGAAAGAGGTGTCGGTGCCACAAGACTCGCACCCAGCAGGTTTAGGAACCCCTCCACCATCAGTCTTCTCAACGACAAACTCAATTTAAGGACTCTGACTTGGCACATTATTTATTATTGAATTTTTTTTTCGTATTGCACAATCGTTTAGATTTATTTCTTAGTAGACATTTTGTATGCAGAGGTAAACCATCGTTACGCTATGATTGGCTGCTGCTGGCTGGAGACCGATCCTACCCATAGTCCTTTGCCTGCTCCCCATTCCACTCTGCCTCAATCAGTCAATGAGGTTGACGGCGGCTGCAGTCAATCATTAATAAAAGCCTTTCAGTTTCACAACTTCAGTCTTTTATGATTATTGATGGTGCATCATATACAAACCTTTTTTTTCTAATATTTCATTTAAAATTTTAAATAACCGCGAAAAGTACATATTTATAAGCGTACTGATACCAAATTACACGTGAATCTTTCTGTCCTCCTTGAATGGAAATCCTGCCTGGCCACAGGTAAAAGAATCTGTGATGTCCTGTATGTAGTCTGATGCAAAAAAAATCGGAGCCTTGAACTTCTTGCTGGCCGCACCTCTCCGTTAGTGCCACCCAAGCCCCTCTGCTCCGCGCCGTCCCCCCTGGAGAAGCTGCGCAGGAATGCCGGCCCCATTCATCTCCTCCCGCGAGTCACACCACCCCGCCTTAAACAGCAAAGTGTGATTCCAGTGGACAAAAGTGCAGGAGAAACTCAGCAGCAAGTAAAGGGGCAAATCTGATTGAATGAATCTAATTAGAATTAATTGGATGCCCAATCTGCTAAACGAGCTCTGGTGACAGCGAGGAAGTGCTTTGCTGTTACTCGGACGCCAGATGTTTCTTTAACTTCAAGCAAACAGAGATTCAAAGTATTCCATTGGGTGAAAAAAAATCACATATAATTTGAGAGGCAAATATCCTATTTTCTTGCAGATTTGGAGCCCGTGTGCTCAAATATTAGGATTGAAATGATGAATAATTCCTTTGATTCCTCCAGTTCGGTGAAGTCTTCCCTTAATAAACTATGTTTTTTTTTGGTGAAAATGTTTTTATGTGGGACCTTCGAGTGTTCCAGGTTCAGGGACAGGTGCCACCCACACCATCCTCAGACCCCTCAACGGCAGACTCGATTCAGGAACTCACTTAAGGGCTCTTGCCCTTTACTGATTGTTTGGAAGGGGAGGTGGAGGGTGAGTGGGGGGGGGGGGTCAGTCGAGCACTGGCCAGCAGGCGGGTACGGGCGGGAAGGTAGAAGAAGAAAAAAAGAGCTGAGAAGGGTGAGGGGGTAATTCTCTGAATGCACCACCCAGGTTGGCTTCGGTCAGAGAGGAATTTAATGCGGACAAGTGTAGGGTGTTGCATCTTGGAAGGATAAACCAAGGTAGGACATACATAGTGAATGGTTGGGCACTGAGGAGCATGGTGGAACAGAGGTATCTGGGAATACAGATAAATAATTCCCTGAAAGTGGCGTCACAGATAGACAGGGTTGCAAAGAGAGCTTTTGGCATATTGGCCTTGATAAATCAAAGTATAGGAGTTGGATAAATTTGTATAAACATTGGTGAGACCAACTTTGGAGCATTGGGTGAAATTTTGGTCAGAGGCATTTAAAATTTTGATAGAGGCATTTAAAATTATGATGGGTATAGACAGAGTGACTGTAGATAGGCTTTTTCCACTGAGGGTAAGTGAGATACAAACCAGAGGACATGGGTCAAGGGTGAAAGTGGAGAAGTTTACGGGGGAACCTCTTCACATAGACAGTGGCGGGAGTGAGGAACGAGCTGAGGTGGTGAATGCGGGCTCAATTTTAACATAAGAAGAATTTGGACAGGTCCAGGGATGGGAGGGCTATGGGCTGGGTGCAGGTCTCCCCATAGGGACTAGGCAAATAAAATAAAATGGTTCAGCACAGACTAAGAAGGGGCAAAGGAGCCAAGGTTTCCGCGCTGTAATGTTCCATTGTTTTATGGCAAACTGGTACCTGGAAGAATGGGCGGGTAGGTGGGAGTGCCTCATCTGAAATCTGCGACACGTTACTGAGAAATGGACCGCTCTTGCTTTGCGTCAGAGACTTCCTGGCACAAGGTGCCAAAAGTTTTAACGTAGAAGGTCATCAGTGGTCAAAAGTGTCAGCTTCCTGTCAGTTGCGCATCCTGTTTGCCCATCAATGACAAAGTTACAATGAAGTCTGAACTACATCTAATGTAATGAGCAGGGCCCAGGACGTTTTTCTTTCCCCTTGGAAGTGGTTTCCCACTGACCAGTCACTGACTACCCAGAGACAAAAAGTGTTCTTTCTTGCAGGTCCTCAACAAAAAAAAGTTGCATTCAAGGGGACAGGGTGGGGGGAGGGGGGAGGTCGGCACTCCAGTGCAGCAGGTACTGCTACTGCCTTTCAGCCCCAGCAACCCTGGGTTCTGTCCTGACCTCCGGCACAGCCCACATGGAGTTTGCACGTACTCCCGGCGATGGCATGGGTTCATCCCTGTGGGGGTGGGGGGTGATGTTAGTTGGCGATTGTAAATTGCCCCAAGGTGTCCAGGTGAGGATCTGGCAGGGAGCCGAGGGGAGTGTGAAGGGGAACTAAATGAGGCTTGTGTTAAGGTGAGCGCCCTGACGGTTTCTCTGAACTTGGGTGGGCCGAGAACCATGATATGCGGTGTGACTGCACAAAGAAACAACAACGAAGTTGGACACTACCTACTCCCCTCTCTGGCAAAGCCCCTGTAAACCTCCCTCTCATACACACTGCAAGTTTTCTCCATCATTTTGTGTACAGCACTAGACCCCAGCATCTGCAGATATCTTGGTCACCACACACACACACACACACACACACACACACACACGCACACACACACACACACACACACACACACACACATACACACGCACACACACGCGCGCGCACACACACACACATACACACACATACACGCGCGCGCACGCACACACACACGCGCACACACACACACGCACACACACGCGCACACACACACACACGCACACACGCACACACATACACGCACACGCACACACACGCGCGCGCACACACAAACACACACGCCCGCGCACACACACACACACACGCGCGCGCGCGCACACACACGCGCGCACACACACACAGACGTTCGCGCGCGCGCACACACACGCGTGCACACACACGCGTGCACACGCACACACATACACGCACACGCACACACACGCGCACACACACACAAACACACACGCCCGCGCACACACACACACACACGCACACACACACGCGTGCACACACACGCGCACTCACACACGCGCGCGCACGCACACACACACGCACACACACGCGCGCACGCGCACACACACACATGCACACACACACACGCGCGCACACGCGCGCACACACACACGCACACACACACACACGCGTGCGCGCTTATCCACCTACACTCTCCCTCCCTCCCTTCCCCTCAGATTTCAGATTATTGTCACAGTACATACATCACATCACATACAGCCCTGAGATTCCTTTTTCACACGGGCGTGGCAGAATGGTAATGCAAAAACTAAACACAGGGTAAAACATGTAAGCAAATAAAAGAATCATAAACAGATAACGAATGTAAACAAACTGTTAGTGCGATACTGAGAGAACAAAAAGAAAATCAATAAAGTGCACAAGCGTCCTTAAATGAGTTTGCCGTTGAGGGGTCTGACGGTGCATGGGGTGCAGCTGTTCCTGAACCTGGTGGGTGCGAGTCTTGTGGCAACAACACCTCTTTCCTGATGGCAGCAGTGAGAACGAGGTGTGTGCTGGGTAGGTGTGGGTCTTCGATGATCACCGCTGCTCTCCAACACCAGCGTTTCCCGTAGATGTGCTCAATAGTGTGGAGGGTTTGGCCTGTGGTGTCCTGAGCTGCGTCCATGACCTTTCGGAGGGCTTTACGCTCAGGGGTATTGGTGTCCTCCATACCAAACTGTGATGCAGCTGGTCAGCGCACTTTACACTGCACCTCTGTTGAAATTTGCCAGGGTTTCCGTTGTCAAACCCGAAACTCCGCAAACTCCTGAGGAAGTCGAAGCGCTGACACGCTTTCTTCATGATGTCATTAGTGCGTTGGGTCCAGGAAAGATCCACCCAGATAGTGACTCCCAAGAACTTACATTTGCTCACCCTCTCCACCTTTGATCCCTGGATCATACACCTCTGGTTTTTCCCTTCCTGACACCAACAACCAGCTCCATAGTTTTGGTGACATCGAGTGGGAGATTGGTGTTGGTGCACCATTCTGCTGAGTTTTCAATCTCCCTCCTGTAGGCTGACTCATCCCCTTCCTTTATACAACCCACCACCGTGGTATCGTCGGCAAATTTGTAGATGGTCTTACTGTCATACAGAGCCACACCGTTATAGTTTAATCTCCCTCTCTCTCTTTCCTTCCTCTCTCTCTTTCTCTGAAACTCAGAATTCTGTAATCTTTCTTTCTTTCTTTCTTTCTCCCTCAGAATTCTCCAGTAATTCTCCTCTCTCCCTCTTTTCCTCCTTTCTCTCGCAGCCTCTCAAAAATTATCCTGTGATTCTCCCACTCTTTCTCGCACACCCCCCTCTCTCTCAGAATTCTCCTGTAATCTCACTTTCTTTCTCACTCCCTCCCTCTCTCTCTCTTTCCCCCTCTCTGCAACTCAGAATTCTGTAATCTTCTGCTCTCTCTCTTCCCTGCTCTCTCTTTCTCTCTGTCTCAGAATTTTCCTGTAATCTCTCTCCCTTACCATCTCCTCCTTTCTCTCTCAGATGTCAGATTTATTGCTCTAGAATGTACATGGCATCACATACAGCCCTGAGATTCCTTACCCTGAGGGCACGGCAGAATTAGCACTAATTGGTAGTGCAAAAATGGAAACAGCGTAAACAAACAAAGAACTGAAAATAGATAATGAATGTAAACAAACTGACTGTGCAAAAATCAATAAAGTGCACAAGTCCTGAAATGAGTCCCTGATTGAGTTTGTCGTTGAGGAGTCTGATGGTGGAAGGGAAGCAGCTGTTTCTGAACCTGGTGGTGCGATTCTTGTGGCCCCAACACCTCTTCCCTGATGGCGGCAGCGAGAACAGAGAGTGTGCTGGGGGGGCGGTGGTGTGGGTCCTCGACGATCGCTGCTGCTCTCTGCTGACAGCGTTCCCTGTAGATGTACTCGATAGTGGGGAGAGTTTAGCCTGTGACGTACTGGGGTGTGTCCACGACCTTTTGGAGGGCTTTACCCTCAGAGGTGTTGGTGCCCCCATGCCAGCCGGTCAGTGCACTTTCCACCGCCCCCTGCAGAAATTTGCCAGGGTTTTAATCGTTTCGCCATCTTTAAGATCAGTGAAGTGATGCCATTTCCACCATATTTTCCATCAGAGAGTGGTTATTGAGGACTGTGTATTTACCGTCCTCATGTCAACAATGTCCATAGATGCTCTAAGTCCCAGAGATCCCGGAGAATGTTCCAGCCCCCCATGCCCACCACAGAACAGTGGTTGGGCAGTTCTACAGCCCTGACCCAGAACTCTGAGTTTAAATTGCACCTCAGCCATTTTGACATTTAAACGTAATTAATTTAAATTAATATGTGACAGTGGGCAGAAAGTTTCTTTCAGTAAAAACAAAACCATTTGGAAAACCACTCTTTTTATCCATCCAGGATACTGCTGTCTTTATCCATCTGCCTACATATAATTCAAAACACGCCACTGAGCGACGTAATCGAGGTTTACGAGATACTGAGAGGCGTAAGGTAGACGGCCAGATCCTTTCTTCCAGGGTGGGAGTAGCAAACATCAGAGGATGTCTTCACAAAGTGAAGGGAGGCAAGTTTAGGGGAGACATCAGGGGTAAAGTTTTAACGCAGAGAGTGGTGGGTGCCTGGAATGCAGGGGTGATGGGGGAGGCTGGTACAATGGAGACATTTAAGAGGCTCTCTTGTTACGAGTCAAGAGGATCCCAAAACCCAGCAGCAATAGATATGCACCATGACAAAGGGTTACTTAAACAAAAGTTGCTTTTAATCATCTTTGAACATGAAAACAGAATCAAACTCTATTGACTCACTTAACCCCCTTCTAATGCTAAGCGCACATGTGTGTAATATGTGTGTGAGTTCCGAAAAGTTCTTTGCTTCACGGTCCAATCTCATTGGTTGCAGGCAATTCTTGTACTGTGCAAAGAAGTTAACATTATTAAAGTTCACCAGGCTTTGATGCTTAACAGGGAAATGGTTACCACTCAGGAGGGTTCTTGGTGGTATTCAGAGAGAGAGTTTTATCATTCCAGGACATCCACATCTGATTCCTTCTTAATCATCCATTCTAGTGTCTTACTGACAAAACTTTCCCCGCCTCAGGTTTCTCCAGATGATCACCTCTTTCTTTCAGGTCACCACAGAGTTCCTTTCTGTTTCCCCTATTCCAAGGGAAACACCAGACAGCCAGTCCTCTCCTTTGACCAAGCCAGCTTCCAAAGCTTGCCAGCTTGTCCCTCTGGAACCGAAGCCTGTGCCTCTCCTCTCTCACTCAGTCCCTCCCACTTTGAGAGCAAAGCTGTTCTGCCTCTGCCTGCAAAGATCACCTGCTCTTCCAGACAGCAAACTGTTTTCCAGACAAAACTACTGCTGCATGTTGCCACTTCGTTCCCTTTTGCAAATAGCAGTCAGTGAGGGCTCTCCAAAACTCCTGCAAAAATTCTGTTTTAAAGTGTTTGGTGTGACCGGCTCTATTAAATCTCCCCAATTTATCTCCCAAACCCCTCTATATATTCTGTCACACGTGGATGAAAGGAAAATAGAGTTATGAGGGGTCAGGGAGGATGCAATTCTTAATCTCCTATTAGGGAACCAGACAGGTCAGCTGCCGGAAGTATGTGTTGGTGAACATTTTGGCACCAGTGACCGCAATTAGTTTCAAGATCATTATGGAGAAGATAGGCCTGGCCCTCGAGTTGAGATTCTAAATTGGACACAGGCTAATTTTGTGGAAATGAGAAAAGGCCTAGGATTTCTGGCAAGGACATGATCAGTAAACGGAAGGCCTTCAAAGGTGAGATTTTGAGAGCGCAGAGTTTGCATATTCCTGTCAGGATTAAAGGCAAAGTTAACTGGCGTAGGGAACCCTGGTTTCCAAGGGATATTAGCGTTCTGGTAATGAGGAAGAGAGAGGCATAGAGCAGGTATGGGTAACAAGGAGGTCCTAGAAGAGGATCGAAAATGTAAGAGAATACTTAAGGAGGAAATCAGGAAGGCAAAAAGACATGGCAGGTGACGTGAAGGTAAACCCAAAGGGCTTCTACAAGTACATTGAGAGTGAGGGACAAAATTGGTTCCCTAGAGCAGGGGTGTCAAACTCAAATTCACAGAGGGCCAAAATTAAAAACTTGGACTAAGTCATGGGCCAAACTAAATATTTATTGAAAATTTTCAACAACATCTGCATGTTTTCTCTTCTTTTAACATATGTAATATTAAACTTTTTCTTATTAAAATAAATGTTTAATAATAGTTTTGGTTAAACTCTTTCCAGAAGAAGCATTAACAAATGAGAAATAAAATATTCAATAAATAATATTTCTCTATAGCCTTTAAACTCCTTTTAAATGTATTTTTTATCACAAGCCAACAAGTCAAAAAAATAACAACTTGCTTCAATGAAAATCCAATCTTTCAACTATGAACAGTCCAAAGTTAACCAAAGAAAATATTAATCCAAGCTTAGCTTGCTACACTGTGATTTACTCTGATGCACCTGGGTCTAAACCAGATACTTGGCATCTCTTCTTAGATGCAAGTTCATCAAACTCTGGGGTCAGAGTTTGCCTCCCCCCTGTCTTGAAAGGTCCTGTTTTCTGTCTTTCGTTTGGCCATTTTTTATACGGGGTTTATTACATGTGATTTAGGCGACAGGTCGCAGATGCTAATAAAAGTAAAGAGAGGAGGTGGGGGCGATTAGCGGGCTGACGGGCCGGTGCCAATGCATTTGCAAAGTATTCTGGGATTTGTAGTATTAGTTGTGCATGCGCTATACTGGCGCGGCGGCCAGCTCTAATACATATTTGATATGATCTTGCGGGCCAAATATAATTATATCACAGGCCAAATTTGGCCCGCGGGCCTGAGTTTGATATGTGTGCCCTAGAGAATCAGAGTGGCCATCTGTGTGGAGCCCTAACGAGGTGGAGGAGATCTTAAACAGCTTATTTACTCAGGAAACTCCATCGTATATAAGGGAACAGGCAGTAGTGGCAGGGAGCACGTAGAGATTAAAGAGGAGGAGGCACTTGCTGCCTTACAGCCAACAAAGATAGATAAACTTTGCACCCCCCTCCACCCCGGGCCTGGCATGATAATCCCTCAGATCTTGAGGGAGGCTAGTGCAGAAATTACAGGGGCCCTGGCAGAAATATTTTAGCCCGGGTGAGGTGCCGGAGGATGTTGTTCCGGGCCCCGAAAGTAAACCAGGAAATTACAGGCTGGTGAGCCCGACATCAGTAGTGGGTAAATTATTGGAGGGTTGTTTTGAGTCATAGGATATGGACAGGCGAGGGCTGATTAAGGATCACCAGCGTGGCTTTGTGCACGGTAGATCGTGTTTGAACAAATCTTATCGAGTTTTTCATGAGAAAGGAGAGGCTGCCCCAACATTAATACTTGCCCCAGCCTCACAGAAAGATTAGATACACCAACCACAACAGTATTACCACAATATGCCACGAGATAGCAGAAGATTATTATAGATAAATATTCGCAGTTTGGGGCAAGCATGACAAGACATTTCAATAGCGTGGTCTCCAGAGTAGTTCACAGTTAGGGTTAAGGAGGTTTAAGAGCCTGACAGCTGTTGGGGAGCAAATCTTCTCTTGGCAGACCGTGCCGAAGGTAGCAGAGAGAACAAGTTGTGAGCAGGATGACGGCGGGGGAGGGGGGGTGCGGGGGAGGGGGGGTGGGGGGGAGGGGGGGTGGGGGGGGAGGGGGGGTGGGGGGGAGGGGGGGGTGGGGGGGAGGAGGGGTCTTCTTGAGCCAGCGCCTCAAATCGACGGTGTGATTTCTCCCTTTTGTATACATTTCTTTTCTTGAGTGAAACATGCTTGGAGGAACTCAGAAGGTCCTGGGAGGTCAAGATATATATCCGGCTGGTTCTTTGACTGCAAAGTGCACCTACTAATTTCTGCTGATGGTCAATCTTTCATTCCCTCACTGAAGGAAGTTTCGTGCAATATCGCCTTTCGTTTTTTTTTGCTTTATTACAAGGCGATAAAATAACCTGGCATCTTGAACTTCGATAGGCTTAGGCTAGGTTGGCCGCTCCCTTCC